>NW_005842523.1:327983-347464 GCF_000455745.1 Alligator sinensis
ACCTCCCCCCGTTTCTGCTGGCTGGGGCACACCCGGCCGGGCTCCTCCTCCCATCCACAGCAGCACATGAGAAGCGGCCCCCTTGGGGCCTTGCGTGCAGGCCACCGGGCCCAGAGAGCCGCAGTGCCCGAGGGGAGACTGTCCAGGGGAGCGAGCAGGCGCCGCCTTGCTGTGGGCAGGGCAGGGCAGCGGGGCTGGCTTCAAGAGGGCGGGTGAGGAGGCAGGCGTGGGCCAGCAGTGCCGGTGGCCGCTGCTTGCCCTCCTGCGCAGGGCCGCTCACCCGGGCCCCACGGGGGTAAGCAGCTCCCTTCCCCTTGCTGCTGGCTGGGGCCCGCAGGCCGGCCCTGCCTACCTCGCCGCGGCTCCACAGCAGCTCTACACCACCGCCCCACGCTCTGCAACAGTGGCTCCGCACTCCCTGCTCCACGCCGCCGCTGCTGCTGCGGCCCCGCCGCTGTGGCTCCATGCTGCCACTGCGGGCCAGATAAAATGGCTTGGCGGGCCATATGTTGAACAAGCCTGGAATATCCCCATGCCTGAAGAAGGGTGCTTGTGCCCAAAAGCTTGTAAAGCACTTTTTTTTTTTTTTTTTTTTTTCACCTATTCAGTTGATTTGATTAAAGATATCACACTTACCCAAAGAATCTTGTCTGACAATATCTTTAGGCCAACATGGCTACAACCAACACCTCAGGAATATAGGGAAATAGAAAAGAATACTATACCATTGTTATCATCATCATCATCATTATTCATTTATATTAATACAATACAGTTCCAGACAGACATGGGCTTCATCATGCTAAGTCTTATGCAAAGACATAAGAAAGGATCATCCCTGTTCAAACGAACTTCCATTCTAAGTTTAGACCAAATGCAAGTAAGGGGTGTAACAAACTAACAGAGGGAGTGAGCTCTAGAATGAACACAGCAGTGATAGGAAAACATAATTATGTATGCTGGCTGTGTGCACAGTTGTGGAATTCCTGTTCTGCTGTTTCTAAAGGTATAAGTAAACAATAGGCAGTAATGTAGACACTGAAATAACTGTGTTTATCTGTATTTTACATATGACAATTTAAAATATTTCCTGCTGGCAAAAGGAATCTTTTTCTTGTGATTCACCATCCATTATTCCTCTGTGTACAGATGTTCCCTGATCCCTTACTATCTTGGTAGTCACTGACGCCTGGACCATTAGGTGTCCTGACTTGTCCGGTAAGAGCATGCCTTCTTTTAAAACACGAGGAGATTAGGAATTTTAATGAATTGTCCCCTGAAAAATTCCTCTTGTTGGCATAAAATTGTAAGTGAATCATAAAACAACTGTCATTTCCCCCCTCCCCCGTTTAGATCTGTGCAACCCCCTTTTGTAGGCAGTGAAATTTGCACGGGTGTAAATGAGGGTGGAATTTGTATGTTGTGTTCATAATAGCAATTATCAAGTCAAATGCAGAAGATGCGTATGGGATTCTTCTAATGTGTTCACTAAACATCCCATTATTTTTAGTTGTGTAATACTGCTCCTCATGCAGAGTACAACTCCTCCTGAACACATTTATAATATCTCATTTTTCTGCCAGAGCTATAATCAGTTTGTGACTTTCAGACTTTTAAAAGTATGCTTCAAGAGCCACCAGAGAATAAATGTGCCAAACCAGTGGCATTTAAAAAAAGTTGTCCAACGTTCATTTCTTAATAACATAACATAAAGAAACGTATTAACATAGGAAACTAAATTCTTGAAGTTTGAAGTAGGATACAATTAATTAAACGGCTTGATTTCTCTCTCTCTGTCTTGTGCGTGCTCACGGACACACACACACACACACACACACACACACACACGCATATCTTCAAGTGGAAGGATGAGCACATGGGTAGTACTCTTGCTGAAAAATGCCTAGTATAATAAACAAATAACAAACACTAGTGAAGAAGCTAAGAGATTGTTATCTAATTATTATTTAATCTGCATTGGGGGCAGCAATTTTCTCTGTACAACCCGGAGACAAATACTGTAACCATTATTAGAAAGTATTTTTTTTTTCCATTGAAAAAGGAATAAGCTATTTATTTTATCTTGTAGTTTCTGTTCCTCCAGGGAAACCTGGTACAAGACTGGAAGTGAAATCCTGGCCCTCTTGCAGTCAGCGGTTCATTGGCTTTAGTGGGGTTATTATGTCTGTTCTCCTCAGAGGCTGGTGTTGAGCTGGGTGGGATTGAGTTGGATCCAGCAGTTTAGGACTGTATATTTTGCAAATGTTGTTTCTCTTGAGACCCCTTTGTTATTCCTGCAGGACTGAGCACTGTTAATAGCTTGTAAAAAGTGATCCTTAGAAATGGACACTTTGCAATTCCTTTATTGTGCCTACAATTTATTTTAATCTCAAGTAAAACAAGAAGATGAGAAGTTAAAGACGCTGGGATGTTTTTTATTCAGATCTTGTTCGGTGATTGCTAGTTGAGGCTAAGATATTTCTCTTTTATGCGATGCTTTTACATATCTGCACTACATTATCGCCTATGCAGTGAGAATAATCGAGTAAATCCCATGGTTTGTTTACATACAAAAAAACTAGAACTCTTGGTTCCAAAATGATACCTTTTTATTAGACCAACTGGAAAATGGCAAGAAAATTGTCCTTTTCTGCAAGCTTTTGGGATCAAAGTCCCTTTGTCAGGCTCTGTGGAAAAGTGTAGATGGTACAAGATGGTAAAAAGTCCCCATAGGTAGGAAATAAACTTCATTTTTGCACAGAGGGAGCTGAAGATGGAAGGTTGTCCCTCTGGGTCCATGAGACTGTCCTGGTGAGCTGTATTGAGTAGCTCTTTGTGTCAATAGGGTAGAATTCCTTCCCTGGAGGTGTCAGATGGCAGGCAGGGTGGTAAAAAAACTTCCTTGTTGTTCTGCAATGAAGTTTAAAATCCAAAAACGGCTAAATTTTGGCATCTTCCATGTTTAGATGTTCCTGCAACTTTAGCCACCATGGAAACTAGCAAAACCTCTAGAGGACATAGATGGTAATTTCCTTGTTTTATACCAGGGTTTTGAAGTGGATCTGGAGAAAAGAACATGTGCCAGCATTGCAAGAAGTTGCTGCAGGAGAGGTGGAAACTACATGGAGCATATCACGCCCCATCAAGCCTGCCACATTTAATCTGCCATCACAGAGAGTGTTGGCTAAGGTATCGTTAAAAATGACTGACACCACTTAACTAACTAGTGAGTGATGATTTTTTTTTAATTTTATTTTTTTATCTGTGTAGTGCAATACATGTCTTTCCACCATGTCCATGTATATAATATTTTAAAATGTATTTAATTATAAGTGGTGAATATTTGAGTTACAGATGTCCTTACCTTTGTAAAACTGTCACAGAACTCATTCCATTTGGGGTTGTCATTGATAACATTCTGTTAGTAATTGTCTTAAACTTGTACCTGACTGCAAGACAGTGAAACATGCTATGTTCTTTTGGACAGTCTTTCTGTTTTAATCCTAAACAAAAGCTGATTCTTTTTTCATGATTTCCCTTGAATTTTGGACCAGGACAGACCAAATAGTAGTTTCTTTGTTTTCATTTGTGACTAGTTAAAGTGGCTTTTATTCTCTGCCTTTTTCTTTGTTGCAGCTCTAGAGCTAAGGAAAAAGTCAAGGGGCATAACAGAATCTTGTGGTTTAGGAGCTTTCTGCTCATCATTAAGAGGATGTGGTTTGTTTTTGTTTTTTTAAATCTGCACTATAATGCTAATCAAATGCTGAATATGTGCCATGCACACTTCTGCCAAAATGGAAGTAACCAGAGGATGGCACAAGTGAGGTGAAGTATTGTATTGGTGTTATCCAAGAAACTTAAAAATTAAAATAGCTTGACTAAAATTTACATTCCATTATCTATATTGTAAAAGCAAAGTGGCTGTGTGAAATAGGTCATGCTAGGTCCAAAACTGTAAATAATAAAGGCAAAAATATTACTGGTTTGGCAGTTATGCAAGGCAAGGATCTTACAATACTGGTAAATTTAGAACTAATTTTGGATATCTCTTACAAATAAAAATACAGTTGATAGGTTTTAAGCTTGGCTTGTAGTATTCCAGTGGCAATTTGTTTTCCTTTTTTAAACTTTTAATACATATTTGAGATATACTGGGCATAGCTACACAAGATGCTACTGCACAGTCATTACTGCACATTTATTTAGTGCTTGTATTGGCAAATGTGCAGTAACTGGAGTTCATGTGCAGTAGCGCTGGTGAACATCTTTTAGGTGATGCTACTGTGCAGTAGCCTAATAATACTGTGCAGTCAGCATTTCATGTAGACATGCCCACTGACACATGTTGGTAGACTTAATGTGATAGGCCAAGTAGCTTAAGTAATAGGGATAGAACAGTATAAAAAGGGGTAGTGTTTTGCAACTTGGAGTGTGTAGATGAAACGGGGGTCCTAAATTGAAATGGTGGGTTTTAAAAAACACTGCTTCAATTTAGGGCTGATTTTAAACACCCATGTTGTGCACACACCTCACTGACTTACCTGCCTCTTGGGAGGGGAGGGTGAGCTGCCAGCGGGTGGAGCAGTCCCTGGGCTGTGGAGGGAGCGGGGTGCTTCCCCCTGCAGCAGCACCCCACCCAGGCGGCACCTACCCACAGGCATCTGGCTCAGGTGGTCCCAGGGGCACTGCAGCTGCGGAGGGAAGCACTGGGCACCCATGAAGCTCAGGCAGGTCTCCAGGGAAGGCTGGGGGGGGAAAAAAGATCAGGCTCACTGTTTTTCTTGGGTGAAGCCTGCTTTCCTGGGCTGCTGCCAGGATGCCTGCAAGGCTTTCTGCAGAACCGTGGAGCTGCACAGAGCTTGGTGCTTCACTCCACAGCTGTAGGGGCAGCAAACTAAAACTCCTCGAAGGAGTTTTAGTTTGTTGTACCCCAAGTCCATTTAAGGTGCTCTATGCTGCTGAATTTCCTACAGTGGCTGGAATTTAATGCACAATACACCACTGAAACATGCAAACACTGACACCATTAAAGTGGTGCAAAAGCATTTAGCCTGCTTTAAAGTGTCATGCACACATGCCTCTCATTTTGTCCACACACGAGGTGGAATCTCTGATTTTAAAGTACTTTTTGTCACTGTTGCATTCCAGTTCTATCATTGCTTGAACGATATTAATGGAATTTTGTTAAGGTGATATGTTACCCTTTAAGATTTGTCACTCTCTGCTTCTATTATAACCACATGAAATCCTAACTTAGCATTAAAAGTTAGCAGAAAGATTCTCTCGGAGTCTTTCAGAATCCAAAATATAAAAGTTTAGTTCAAGCCAATTCCAGCTAAATCCAGTAAGATAACGGTTGTGTGAATACTTTAATTAAATATCAAGGGAAAAATAATCAAGTTGGCAACACTAGAAAAAAGATCTTGATTTCCCTTCCAGGGAAAAAAATAGCTCCATATTGTCTCCTTTATATCTTACTCTACCGTCTTGTAGTTTACCTTCCCCATGCCATTTGTTCTTGGTGACCTCTCAAGGATCGCAACCTAGATGTTGTGGAAAGGCTTTGTGCCACCTCAAGATCTCAATGAACTTGAGAGTGATGCAATCTGGAGTTTTATTCTCCTGACAGGGTCACCAATGGTGGCAAAGTTGAGAGCAAGGTTTCTAGACTGAAACCCAAAAATAAAAGTACTCAACAGCAGAGCAGGCGAATGAAGAAAAATGGATGCTTCACAATGGCTGCAAAGGCAGATAAAGGCTGAAGTGGAATAGAAACCTCCATTTGTCTGGGTTTTACTTGCCATTGGATTAAGGTTTCCCTCCTGTGAAGTATCATGTGGTTACTGATGTGTAACAGCATCTTCACGTTAAAAAAAGACAAGCACAGGTTTCTTCCTTCCATAGAAAGTCCTAACATAATCAGCGAGTGGTGATGGGGACAGGTGCTAGTGATGACTGGAAGCTCCTAGGCATGGAGGAGCCTCCAGCATGCCTACACCCGGAAGCTGCAGCATGCCTATAACTGGAGGCAGTTAATGTATGATGGTTCTTTTGGACTTCAAACTGAGACAGGTCTGCAATTCAGCATTTGCAGTCATAGCTGAGCAGGCCTAATTAGGATCTTCTCTGCTCACCTTGTTTGGAGAGAAGGCTAGAAAAAGTGCCCTAAATATAGTCTGTCTCATTTCACCCAACTTCAAAACCGCACCCAGTAGGATCACTCTATCTGTGCTCCAAATCAAGTAATGAAGCTTGCAATCTGAAACATCCGCACCCTCATGAACAACTCTAATGGTGACCAACCAAAGCGAAGGACAACACATGTGGCCAGAGAACTTGGATGATTTGATATTGACACTTCTGCACTTAGTGAGACCATATGCTCAGGAGAGGGGCAGCTCAGAGAGCATGGTGTTGGTTAAATCCTTCTTTTGGAAAGGAAAAGCTGAAAGACAGACACATTCATGGCATTGGTTTTGCTGTCAAGACCAGCATTGTTACTAAGATGCTGGAATGTCCAAGTCTATTCTAAACTCAACCAAGTACTGTCATCTGTCACCAAAGAGGATAATTCTTCCTGGCAATTTCAATCCTAGAGTGGGCAGGGACTCTGAGCTGTGGAGGGGAACACCTGGAATGGAAGAGGTGGGGAAAGTCCATTCAAATGGAATTATTTTCCAGAGCAAGTTTGGAACACTATATCTCATCATCATGAACTCCTTATTCAAAGCAACAAATGGAAGCCATCATGGATGTACCCCCATTCAAAACACTGACATCTGATCAATTTTGTTGGATTGTATGCCCAGGGCTATTATGATGTTCATATCGCCAGAATTATGACCAGCACAGATGACTGCTGGACAGATTGTCATTTAAATATAGTCCATCATGTCCATTCATATCACTCCAAAGGGACATAAACAAAAGAAGCAACCAAGGAAGAGGTTCAGCATTCAGTGCTTGAAAAACCTTCTGAAAATGAGCATCTCCATCGGTGCATTGGTGAGAAACCCTCCAGCCTCCCTGATGATCTCTGCAGGCTCTTATTGGCAGAAAAGGGAGATCCTTCAAAGCTTGTCAGAATGACATCAACTCCAAACACAAGCAAGATGCTTATCACCACATTAAAGCTGAGACCCAAAGGAAAATTTGAGAGTGAAGGAACAAGTGGTAGGAAGACAAAACAGAAGAGATTCAAAATTTGTGCCTAGAGCCACAATGTGCATAGTTTATTCACTGCAAACAAAGCTACATATGGACAAAGCATAAAAGGAGCCATCCTTCTGTGGTCTGAGGATAGAGGGCAACACTCTGTAAAGACACCTTCAGCATTCATGCACAGTGGAAGAAGTACTTCTCAAAAGCTCCTGAGCCAAGATTCTAATGTTGAAGGCAATACCATCAAAGCCATTCCACAACACCCCATTAAGGACTATGGTGGAGATCCACCAACTTTTCAAGAGTTCTTGAAAGGTATTAAGCAAATGAAGAAAACCAAAGCACATGATCCTGATGGAACACTAGCTGGATAAATTTACAAGCAAGGTGGAAAAAAACTCTCTGACTAATGATGTATTGTTATTATGAAAATCTGGAAACATGAGCAGATTCCCATTGACTAGAGAGATGCCAGAATTGTTACCATATTTAAAAAAGGATGTAGATCACATTGCAGCAATGGCATTGCACTCCTGCCCATAGCAGGAAAGATCCTCTCCCACATTCTCCTAAAGACTCATTTTCTTCACTAAGGAGATCTTACCCAACTCGGCGTTCTGTCTTTCAGTGATGCAATAGATATGATCTTTGTTGCTAAACATCTTCAGAAGAAGTGTCATGAGCAACACTGAGATCTTTGCGTGGCCTTCACTGACTTGACTAAAGCCTTTGACTGAATGCATAGAAAAGCCCTTATAAAAGATCCTGATCAGATTTGGATGCCTGCCAAAATTTGTTACCATTATCAAACCTCTTCACAATGACATGACAGCAACCATCCTAAGCAATGGCTTAGAAATGGAACCCTTTGTTGTTAGAACTGGAGTCAAGCAAGGATGCATAATTGCACAAACACTTATTTACATCTATATCATAGCTGTTTTGCATCTCATTACTGATAGACTTCCATCTGGAATCAACATGCAGTATCTCCTAGGAAATCTCTTAACATCAACTGGTTATGTTCCAAATTCAAAATAACCAGCATCTCCAGTACGTTGAAAATAGCAATGATAATTGTGACGTGTGCCCACTCAATTGAAGAGCTACAGGTCACTCTTAATTGTTTCTGTGAAGTGTATGAAATGCTTGAATCCACGGTCAGCTTCACAAAAACCAAAGAATGGTGAGCATTTCCATGACTCCTTTCCCAATATTAATCATTGAATAAAATCTGTCAGTGCTGCCTTTTAAGATCTTTGAAACCATGTTTTTGATTACTTTGATATCAGGATGCAAACCAAACTTCTCATGTACCAGGCTGTTGTCACCCCTACTCTACTATTTGAATACAAAACTTGGAAGGCATATTGAAAACATTTGAAATCTTTGGAATGTTATCAGTGATTCCTTCATATTGAATGGAAGGACAAAAGAACAAATGCTGGTGTTGGTGTTTGCCTGAGCCATAACACAGTGGAAGCCATGTTTATATGCCACCAGCTCTTTTGGACAGGATGCCATAAAGCTGCCTGACAGCTGGCTCCCAAAACAGTTCTTATAGTACCAATTCATTGCAGGTCACTGCTGTAGAGGTAGGCAAAAGAAGAGATTCGTCTGAAGAAATGAAATATTAATACCAATACCTGGGAGACTGAAGCACTGAATTGTCCTCAGTGGCACCATGATGTACAATAAGGTGTTATTCATTTTGAGCAAACTTGCCACATTATGGAGGCAGGGGTGCAAGAGAAACAAAAGGAAAGAGCTGTGATCCAATATCACATCCTTCTTCCTGGAACTATTTGCCAAGTCTGCAGTTCACAGATTCACAGAAGTTTAGGGCTGGAAGGGACATCATTGCGTCCAGCCCCCCTTCTCTGGGCAAAAAAGACTGCTGGGGTCAAATAACCCCAGCAAGGTGTGCATCCAGTCTCCTTTGGAAGATCTCCAGGGTAGGTGCCTACACCACCCCCACTGAGAATCTATTTCAGAGTCTGATCACATGAACTGTGAAGTTTTTCCTTATATCCAGTCCAAAACCTTCTAGGAGTTTATGACTATTGCTCCTGGTTTTCCCCTGGGGTGCTTTGGTGAATAGTTGTTCACCTAGCCCCTGATGCTTTCCCCAGATATATTTATAAGCTGCCACCAAATCCTCCCAAAGTCTTCTCTTTTCTAGGCTGAACAGTCCCATACCTGTCAGACTTTCCCCATATGGCTTGCTCTTCAGGACTCTAATCATATAAGTGACTCTTCTCACCACCCTGGCATCTCATGGAAAGAGCATTCAGCCAAATCTGATTGGTCACGAAGCTTCCTCACTTGCATTAATGAGCTCTGTTGGACTCAAGAAGTCTACAGGCCAACAAGAGGTAAGGTGCTGCTGGATCTGGTACTGGCCAAAGCGGATGATCTAGTCAGCAACCTGAGGATGGAAGGGAAGCTTGGTGACAACAGTCAGGAGTTGATCACTTTCTCTATCCATCGCAAAGCTGGCAAATAAGTCAGCAATGCAGAAATCCTTGACTTAGGAAAGCTGACTTTCACAAGCTCAGGAGGTTGGTTTTTGAGGCCCTGAGACCATGATCTGACAGGGAAGGGAGTTCACGATGAGTGCTTGCTCCTTAAGGATGTGATCCTAAAAGCACAAGGGAAGTCCATTCTAGCCCCTTTGGTTCAATAGGGAACTCATAGACCTTCTAAATCTGAAAAGAGAAGCTTATAAGGGATGGAAGTCGAGAACTACCACTAAGGAGGAATATGCAGCACTGGCCTGCACCTGTAGGGAGTGGACCAGAAAAGCCAAGGTTGAAACTGAACTCAAACTGGCCATGAAATCGAGAACAATAAGTCCTTCATCAAATATGTGAGACGTCAGAAAAAAAACAAGGACAGCATCAGACCCTTACTGAACCAAATAGGGCAGCTGACAACCAACACCCAGGAAAAAGCTAATTTCCTCAATTATTACTTTGTTGGTTTTCTTCCAGCCCAAGGGGATCACCCTGCCTGACAGGATGCAGGATTACCAGGGTAAGGGCGATCATACACCTATAATTGGTGAAGGTCTTGTGAGGGAACACCTTGTGAGCCTGGACATCCACAAGTCAGCTGGCCTGGATGGAATGCACCCAAGAGTGCTAAAAGAGTTGGCTGACATCATAGCATGACCAATGGCGAGGATATTTTGAGAACTCATGGTGCTCGGGAGAGGTTCCTGAAGATTGGAAGAGGGCAAATGTGGTGCCCATCTTCAAGAAAGGTGGGAAGTTCCCGGGAACTACAGGCCAATCAGTTTGACCTCAATCCCTGGAAAGATCTTGGGGGGGAAAAAATCATCAAAGAAACCATCAACAACAGGCTAACAAAAGGCAATATTCTGAGAGAGAGCCAACATGTCTTTGCTGTGTGTGGTCTTGCCTGACCAACCTTTTTTTTTTTTTTTTTCTATGACCAGGTGACACATCACCAGGACAAGGGAGAAGAGGTTGATGTCATATATTTAGATTTCAAAAAAGCCTTTGACTTGGTCTCCCATGATGTCCTCATAGTAAAATTGGGGAACTGTGGCCTCAACAACCTTATGGTCCGATGGCCAGGGAACTGGCTCTATGGTCGGACCCAGAGAGTGATAGTTGACGGAACCAAGTCAGCATGGGACATGGTGACCAGTGGCATCCCCCAGGGGTCAGTACTTGGACCAGTACTCTTTAATATATTCATAAATGATCTGGATTTGGGTGTCAGACATGGACTGGCTAAGTTTGCAGATGACACAAAATGCCTGTTCACCAGAGTGCCCCAAGGGATGACAAGGTGCAATGGTCACAAACTGCTTGAAGACCGTTTTAGACTGGACATAACAAAAAACTTATTTACTGTCTGAGTCTTCCCCCCTCCCCCCCACCCACCCCCCCGCCCTCCTCCAGAAGTGGTGCAAGCACCTACTCTGGATACCTTTTTAAGAAATACTTGGCTGCTTATCTTTCTGGGGTGATCTTACCCCAGCTGACTTCCTGCCCTTGGGCAAGGGGCTGGACCTGATGATCATGCAAGGTCCCTTCCAGCCCTAATGTTTATGAAATCTCCACATCCTTCTTTAAGTGTGGTGCCCAGAACTGGATGCAGTACTCCAGCTGTGGCCTCACCAATGCTGAGTAGAGCAGGAGAATAACTTCCTTGGTTTTCCTTGATGCATTGGTTGATGGATGCCAGTGTATTGTTTGCTGTGCTAACTGTGGCGTCATAGTAGTGGCTCATATTCATTTTATGGGAATTATGACCCCCTGGTCCCTTTAGGATGTGGTGCTAGCTAAAGTAGCATTACTGAACCTGTAAGTTCGTTGCGTATTTTTCCTCCCCAGATGGAGCACTTTACACTTCTCAGTGTTGAACAGCATTTGGTTTTGGTCCACCTCTCCTGGATTGTCAGCCTACCCAGATGCATGGCTGCACTTCCGCACAGCTTAATGTCATCAGCAAACTTTGCAAGTGTGCTTTTCACCCCTGCATCCAGCTCATTGATGAAGATGTTGAAAAGCACCGGTCCAAGTACTGAACCCTAGGGGACCCTACTGGCTACCTTCTACCAGGTTGACACAGATCCATCTATTAGTACTCTCTCTCTGGGTCTGACGCCACAGCCAGTTTCCCACCCATCTGACCATTGAATTGTTGAGCCCATAGTCCCCTAGTTTTACCTTGAAAGTCTCATGAGACACTGTCAACCTCACCCAGGTGGTAAGTAACTGTTGGGGCTGAACAGTTGAAGGAGGCTGATCCAAGGTTTGAATCTAAGTCATCTACAGGTTCACTGATAACTTCTCTATTTACTGGACGACAGTCATCCTTGTGTTGAGGGACTGCCACTGCTGCTGCTGATTTCTTGGTGGGGAAAAAAAGGAAAGCAGTATTTGAACGCAATCAAGAAGAGAGAAAGCGGAAGAATCTCACTAGATTTGTAGTCACTAGATTGAGTTATACAATTGCTTTATTTCCCCAGTCATTTTTTCTTTTATATTACAAAATAGTCTGATTCCAATCCTACTTATGGTTTCTGCATTTTAGCATTTGCTTGACTAAGCTCTCTTCTTGGGCTAGCACTGGTCTATGATCTTAGTAAGTAAACATTACTTTATTTGTAATTGTCTACTAAAAGTGACTTTAATGAAGACCAAGTTGTGTTTCTAGTCAAGTACAGCTTTTGGGACTAACTTCAATTCCTGAGTCTTCAATTTTTTTTTCACCAAGCTTTTCTTTGGAAGCTACAGTGTTTTGCACCTGTAAATAAAGTGTATTTAAAATAATTGACTCAAGCCTCAGGTTTGGTTTTGTTTTTGTTTTTGTGTGCGTGTTAGTGGGTTTTTTGGGGGGGGGTTCCAAAGGCTATTTTAGCAGAACTTTGGATTGGACTTTGCTCAACTAGCAGGGTTTTTTTTTTATTTTCAATCTTGAGTGTCTAATGCAATGGACCAGATTTTTCTTTGTTTACACAATTGTTAATGTTGTTCCATTAACAACATCAATATGAACAGGTTTTAGGTCATTGGATTAATATGGAAAGGAGCTTTAACTCTATCATTTTTAAGAGTGACCCAGGACACTCCCCAGCAAAGTGATCAACACTTAAGCATTTGGATAATCCATGACATCAAAAGCCATTAAAGATTAACTCCTGGAGTAGTGAAAGGCACTCTCCTAAATGTATGAACTGAAAAATACTCATTGATATGTATGGAAGAAATATAAGTGTTAGTTTTGAATGCCAAATATGGGGCCTGTAAGGTAGCAAACTGTCATTCTGGTATGCAATGTCTTTTGCTAAAGAAAGTTGGAGTTGTACACCACCATGTAACACACAGAAGCTGTTTCCTTTACCATATATTGTGGAAGTAAGAGTGAAAATTGCATTAACAAAGATCTCCTACATAGATTTTCAAGAATGTTAGTGGAATGTTTGAATTGCGTAATTTTGTTCAACTGTCTACACTACAACCATCTTGGTGGTTTTGAGCCTCTGTGTTTGGTGTGAACAAAAGGGGTCCTATCACGGGTAGGAAAAATAACTGTTCAGCCAGTTCCAAGTGTGCCTGCGCACAGAGAGCTTATGAAAGCATGGCTCACTTCCTAAGTTGAATACAACAAACCTCACTTTTCAGGCTCTGGCTTTGAATCAGCATCCAGTTATTTGGAAGTGATTTAAGATGTCACAGAGCCACAACAACTAGTTCCAGGAGGTGGAATACCTTGAGTTTCATGGGTGCTTCTGAGTTTAAATTCAAAACCAAAGATTTGAGGTTTTTTTTCGAAACGGCTACTGAATGTAGTATGCAATATGCAACACCAGTAGATGAGCCTTTTTTTTTTTTTTTTTTTTTTTTTTTTTTTTAAAGACATTTTGTTTCAAAGTCTTGTCCATTCATCAATCCTTGTCCATCCTTCTGTTCCCTTCCCGAATCAGCAATGTCCCCTCCCTGCCCACCTGGCACCAGATGTGCTGTCAGCCACCACTGTGTGTCCCAAGTCCTCCGAGTGGCAGAATGCAAAATCTCAGGTGACATTCACCTGGAAGCGCTTAGCCCTCAACAGCTGCAGCCCCTTGATTACCTTACCCGCCTCGGCGGCTTTGTGCCGCTACCATATCAATTGCTTGTCAATTCGGCTTAGCTATGACTTTGACTGACTGGAATGAGGGAAGTGGGAGTGGGGTGTAGGCGAATGGTTAAAATTAATTGCTACATAAGAAAAAATTGAAAGATAATTATTCCTGCTTTCCTGTCAGTGCTCGAGGGTAGATGACCTCATTAACTTGCAGCTTGTACACAATTCAATTACTAGGAGATGGAAAATACATTTTTAATTACCTCAGTGGCTTGTGCTCCATTCATCTCCATTTGCATGGCTTTTTTTACTGTTGTGTTCTGAAGAAGTAGCACCATCTAACTAAGGTTACCATAAAAGCTTGCTCCTTGCTACAATTATTCCTGTTTGAGATAAGATATTAAATGTGTAAAATTAACCCCTTGGTGCCGGGTGAGTTGGGAGGACCTGTGATAGCACTAATGCATTTTTAATTAGCTTGGCCTGTCAGGAAATTCCCGACTCCCAGTGGCAGGGAATTAAGTAGGATAACTTTGTTCATTTGTGCATTTTGTTACCAGGTATTTTAAGAAATCATTGAAATCACTGCACAAAAAGCAAATCACCTGGTTAGACAAATATCAATAACAATGTACATCTTAAGAAAGGATTCTTTTGTAACTTTTTTAAAAGCCTATTATGGCATTTACTGAATTAATGAAGACTTAATTGTTTTAAATATAGCTAGGCAACTATTTCAATGAACAACTTTAGAGAACTGTCAGTGGTGTGTTCAAGTGTACAGTACTTCATGGAAAGAATATTTGTTCATCATTAGTCACTTCACTTTAAAATTATAGTGGCAGTCACAGCTATTGCAGTTAACAATAAATTCCTGTGACTCCTGGAACCTGGCATGCAAGTTCTCTCAGGAAGGGTTTTTCATAGACTATTAAAAAATAAAAAACAAAACCCAACAGCTCAGGTCTGCATAACTGTTTTCTATATCCCTGAGGCCTCACTCAAGAGAAACTCAGTTTTGTCTTGACTTTTTACACTCCAATATTTCAAAGTATGGCATAAATCAGACCCTCTACTGCAATAGAATGCAGCGTTGTAGTGGGGGAAGAATTCAGTGAACCTTACCCCCACTAAAGAGCATAGCATGTGACTCGCATATGGGGATATGATCTGCATGTTATTGGAGAGGAGGGTTCCCCCCATTAGCTAGATACTCTATTCAAGTGTGCTTTTACTCAAAGGACACACTTTCCTGTTTATTCCTAAGAGAGCCTGATCTTGTAGTATCTCCTTTATGCCTTGTTGCACCAGCAGGGTTAAATATTGACTTATATTTTTATTGTCTGTTTAGTATTAGGTAACTGAGAAATGTAAGAACACTATATTGAGCAAAGTTTAGATGCTATATTGAGCAAGGATTTTGTTTTTAAACTGAGATGCAGCTGTGGTTTATTATATATAGTGAATTTATATTTGTAGTTTTTACTGAGTTTGGGATGTACTTTATATATCTGATGCTGGCAAAACTTCCATTGGAGTTGGTATGATTTGTCTACATGCAATACAGAGGGTTGATTGAGGTGTACTAGATACACTTATGTCTAGCAACATTTCCATTGTCCTTGCAAAGACAGAGAAAAATTTTAATCTTTGACCCATCTTAGCAGGTTGTTGCTACGGTTTCAGTAAAGGTACATGATGTTACTGTAAAATGTTTTGTGTGTAATTAGATTTATGTAAACATGTCAATACAAAGATTGTAAAAAGGAAGCAGGCCTGACTAGAGAACATAATGAGAAGTCATAGCAAATTGGCTTGCTTTAATTATTTTGAAAATTAAACAGTAATTTTTTTTTTTTTTTTTTAATCTTTATAATTCAGTGAAGACTCGATTATCTGGAACTTTTCTTTGGATGATACGGTAGAACCTGGATACTTCATAGGGTCAGGTTTCTAACCATGCCTTCGAAGATGTGGGTCTGCAAAAAGATGCAGCAAACAGCTTCAGGGAATGGTTGCTGTCCTCCAGGTGTTTGCTGTGGCTTTTATTTCATGAAGTGCCACTTCTCTGTTCAGCTGCAAACCACTGAGCTTCAGTTAATCTGAGAAGCAGCAGTCTTTGAAGCAGAAGCCACAGCAGAAAGCCGAGTGACTCATTCTTAACTCAACAACTTGCTGCTAATGAAGTGGGTTGCAGACTACTTGGATTAAAAAGATCTGAGTTGCTGAAGATGAATATGAGCATATCAGGATTTTTCATAAGCTTCCCACCAGGCAAAAATGAATTAAAATATTTTTAAATGATACTTAGGGGCTAATTTAAACACCATCATTTGAGAATAGGAATATCTACAACATACCCACTGATGTCAGAATCTTCAGATGAGCTATAGCTAACAACTATGTGAACGAAGGTGAGGTGTTTTGATCCATCTTCTTCAATATTTTTATTTATGCAGATTTCCACATGAGTTGGTTTCATTCCTGATGCAACTCGGTATGAGCAAAACCTATATCCTTTGTCCTCATCTCCTACAGATGACTGTCCCACTTCACTGAAAAAATAAGGCCCTGATACAGTTTGTGGCATTTTCTTGCCAGCTAGATTTTCCTAATATAGTATTCTGTTTTTAAATGATTTTTTTAGTGGAAAAAACACATTTCAGGGTTCCATTGTACTGTTATACATCTATATTCATGTATCTGCACCATTACTTTAACCTGAATTATGGAGTATCTTCTTGAATTGTGCTCATCATATAGTATTGTTCTGTATTGAATACTGTAGTGCTGGGCTGAAAAATGGGTTTTCGTTTGAAAACTATTAAAATGGGATTTCAGACTTGGCTTACAGAGAGCATTCTGAAACATAGAGGGAGGCTATTTTCTAGAATGCATTTTTAGCTGAAAGACCAGAACATGGAAACAGATGCATAGCATCCTTATAGTAGATGGTTATGCATGTAGATATGATGTGCATACTTGATTCTTATTCAAACCAAAAGGATAATATGTGAAACAAAAGAATGAGGCACGACTCCAGAGCTCATTATGGAAGCTGCCAGGAGTCCAGGTGCTATAACTAGAATTCTCCTTTGTTCCAGTGCCTGGTCCCAGCCAGTGGTGGGCATCTGAAGGGAGGGGTAGGCAGAGAGCAGGCACTAGAAGGAGGAAGCTGTGCATTGGTGCCACATTTCCCCAGCTGAGTGCAGTACACAGTGAAGATGCTTTATTCAGTCTTTGGCTGGTGCAGCTGCTTTTGGGGTTCCTTCCCCACTCCCCTTCCTGAGGCTCACCAGGATCAGCTGGGGACAATGAAAGTGGCAGGTGATTCTCCCACTTCATGTGCCTGCTCCCTACCTAGCTCGCAGTGCCCCGCACTGGCCTGAGGGCTCCAGTCATGCCTTGCCTCCATCCCCGCAGCCATAGTCTGAGGGGTAGTGCATCTTACTCCACCCTCCCCTGCAGGAAGTCCTGGATTTGTCCAGGTTCCTTGGTTTTGAGACCATAATGACAGCATATTTGTGGTATGTGGCTGTGAATGCTGACCACCACTGGTCTAAAAAAAAAATGGGGAAGAAGTGGAGTACTTCTCCACTGCATTAAGAAGAAAAAACCATGTTTTTAATCTGAAGGTTGAGATACAATCTTCAGGGACATCGGGGCCTACAAAAACAGAATACTTGAAGGAAAGGATTTTGAGTGCAATGATCTCCCCGTCTGATCACACATGCAGTAATTTGTTTTCCTGAGAAAATCCTTATTGGTCTGACTTCTTGGCCCTGTTTCAAAAGGGATTTACACACACTAAGCTGTAGAATAGTTAAAGGCTATCTTTAAATCCTAGTCTGCTTTTTAGTTGGTATACTGTTTTGTTTGGTTGGTTTTTTAAAAATCGATAATATAAAATTTACTCTCAAAGGCTTGGAATGTTTCATCTATTAGTGAAAATTAATTTGGTGAAGATGCTTTGACTTAGGTTTTTGGAAAATGTTGCATTAAATTCACCATTGTTTTAGCATAGATGCAAGTCTTGTTTTAAATCCATTTGTCTCCTACAATTGGGGGAAGATGGTTGGTTCATAGTACATCTGAAGAAATTTTAAAATCGGGCAAAGAGTGCACTCTAAAGTTTCACACATCATCTGACTCATTAACATAATAACTTGCAATAGGTCATGTTAGAATACTGTACAATTAAGTAAATCCCTTATGGACCACAAGTTAATGTTTTCTTTTTGGAAAATGATATGCCTGGGCAAATAAAATATTCAGAGGATTAACAGCAAAGAAAAAATGGCTTTGTATAATTATTCTCTCTTGTAATTTGAATTAGACATAATTACATTTTCTAAATATGAAAGGAAAATAAGTGTGATCTATAGAGAACAGACAACACCACTGAGACAAGTCTGTCTTTGTTTCCTGACCCATTAAGTGACAATTATGGTACTTGTGTTAAACATCTTAGAAGTGGCATGAACTTGCCATAACTCTTCACTCATTCTGCTTGAAAAGATCATTATAGAAAGAAAGCTTTTGCTGCTCTGTTTTATTTTTAAATTGAGTTCAAGCCATCACTTACAGCTTAAAGAAAAGTTCATAGAAGGATGTTGTCATAGCCACTGTTATCTTCTTCATACAATAAAGGATTACTACTTTTCACAACTGTAGGGCCGAGCATGCATCTTAAGGCCAATTTGCTATCTCAAGGCCTGTATTAAGCACCTTCCTTAAATACATGCTTAAGTCCTGTTAGACTCTACCTTGAAAATGGATATACTGCTTTAGTGGTGAATACATGCAGGGTTGGCAAAGTTTTAACTACTTCGATGCACTGGGTAATGCAAAGCTGATGCAATTTTGCCAGTGCTAATAAGCTTTGTGGTCCAAACAAATAAGGTTTGTTTCTGTAGGTAAGTTTCTGCCATTTTGAAGAATTTGACTAAATAATGTTCAAAAAATATATATGATGGTGCTCTGGTAAGGTGCCAGAGGACTGGAAAAGGGCCAATGTGGTCCCCATTTTCAAAAAAGGGAGGAAGGAGGACTCAGAAAATTATAGACCTGTTAGTCTTACCTTGGTACTGGGGAAGCTCTTTGAGAAAATTATCCAGGTGCACATCTGCGAGGAGAAAGCAGGGGAGTGTATGCTTAGGGACAGCAAACATTGGGTTGATTAGAGGCAGGTCCTGTCAGACCAGACTGGTGGCCTTTTATGACCAGGTAACAAAAGCCTTTGGATGCAGGTGTCGCAGTGGATGTAGTCTTGTGGATTTTAGGAAGGCCTTTGACACTGTCTCTCACCCCAGTCTAGTTAAAAAATTTAGGAGACTGTGGTGTCAGTGCCTTCACAGTCAGATGGGTCACCAATTGGCTGGAGGGCCGCACCCAGAGAGTGGTGGTGGACAGGTCATTTTTGACCTGGAGGGATGTGGGCAGTGGGGTTCCCCAGGGTTTGGTCCTCAGGCACGCACTGTTCAACATCTTTGTAGGCCTTTGATATGGTATCCCACCCCATACTGGTGAACAAGTTAAGAGGCTGTGACTTGGATGATTACACAGTCCAGTGGGTGGCAAATTGGCTAGGGGGTCATACTTTGTGGATGGGTTGGTATCGACCTGGAAGGATGTGGGCAGTGGGGTCCCGCAGGGCTCAGTCCTTGGACCGATACTCTTCACTCCCTCGTCCAAATCACTGATGAAGACATTGAAGT
>NW_005842523.1:348244-353201 GCF_000455745.1 Alligator sinensis
ACTCTTTCCTGCCTATGCAGGGGGTCGGACTCAATGATTTATTGAGGTTCCTTCTTACCCTAACATCTATGAATCTTCATCAGCGACTTGGACGAGGGGATGAAAAGCACCTTGTTCAAATTTGCAGATGATGCTAAAATGTGGGGAGAAGTGGGTACGCTAGAAGGGAGGGACAGGCTGCAATTGGATCTGGACAGGTTACAGGGGTGGGCAGATGAGAATAAGATGGGATTTGATACTGACAAGTGCAGGGTACTGCAGAGAGCGAGAGCGCGCAAGAGAGAGCAGCATACCTACAAGCTGGGGAACTCCCTTCTTATCAGCAGAGAGGCAGAAAAGGATCTTGGAGTCGTTATAGACTCCAAGATGAACATGGGCCGCCAATGTGGGGATGCGGTCAGGAAGGCTAACCACATCTTGTCATGCATCCACAGATGCATCACGAGCATGTCCAAGGAGGTGATCCTCCCCCTCTATGTGACACTGGTCAGGCTGCAGTTGGAGTACTGCATCCAGTTCTGGGCGCTGTACTTCAGGAGGGATGTGGACAACACCAAGAGCCTCCAGAGGAGGGCCGCTTGCATGATCGGGGGCAGCAGGGCAGACCTTATGAGGAGAGGCTGACCTGAACCTGTTCAGCCTCCACAAGAGAAGGCTGAGAGGGGATCTGGTGGCTGTCTATAAGCTGGCCAAGGGAGACCAGCAGGCAATGGGAGAGTCCCTGTTCCTCCTAGCGCTACTGGGAATAACAAGGAATAAGTAGATTCAAGCTAGATATCAGGAGGCAGTACTTCACAGTCAGGGCGGCTAGGATCTGGAACCAACTTCCAAGAAAAGTGGTGCTTGCTCCTACCCTGGAGGTCTTCAAAAGGAGGCTGGATGAACACCTTGCTGGGGTCATTTGACTCCAGCATTCTTTCCTGCCCATTGCAGGGGGTCGGACTTGATGATCTGCTCAGGTCCTTTCTGACCCTACCAACTATGAAATAGTTTTTTGCTTTTCCTAAAATGATTAGATGATTTTTATCCTTACATAGATCTTCAGTTACTTGAACTGAATTAACTACTTAAACTTATGAATATCATATATATATATATATAATTATTTATTCCATAAAGAAAATTATTTGAGTTTTAATGGTCCATACACATTTACAGATTGTGCCCAGGAGTACTGAGTCTGATCTGTGTTTTTTGCTTTTCCTAAAATGATTAGATGATTTTTATCCTTACATAGATCTTCAGTTACTTGAACTGAATTAACTACTTAAACTTATGAATATCATATATATATATATATAATTATTTATTCCATAAAGAAAATTATTTGAGTTTTAATGGTCCATACACATTTACAGATTGTGCCCAGGAGTACTGAGTCTGATCTGTATTTAAAACTTATTTATTTATGCTTTTAAAAACATACCTATTCAACTATTTTGTGTTGCAAACATCTCAGTTCTTCAAGACCTGGAACCTTGTCTCTAAAGCACCTACTATGCACCTACCTATATTTTGTTTTAGGATCATAGTAAAGTAGTAATGGAAGGGACCTTGTGAGTTCATCTAATCCAGCCACCTACTCAAGGCAGGATTATTCCTAGGGACCTACTTAAATCATAATTTTGTGATTTTTTTTTTTTTGGTAGAAACCATGAAAAATGGCAGCTTCCATGATCACCATGAAAAATGATATTTCCTGTAATTTTTTTTTTTTTTTGCATGAAATTGCCTGGGAGGAAAAAACTTACCAGAATACAAAGAACGCTTAGCAACTCCTGCAGCCATAGAGCACCTGGTTTGAGAGAGAGCTATTGAGAGGCTGAGCTAGTGATAGACTCAGTGAAGGCATCAGTCAGGAAAGAGAGGGTTTCAGTGCTATCTTTTAAAAAGCCAGATGCAATGCTGCAGTCTGAAGATGAGTGATTGGCTGGGGGGCCCTGGTGACCCTGCCCCTTGCTACTGATTGGCCAGGAAGCCAATCAGCGGCAAGGGGGGGGGGTTGCCACGAAAAGACCATGAAATCAGCTCCACATGCTGTGAACAGCCTGTGAAAATCCTTTTGTCTTGCCACAATTTAGGTAGGTCCCTAATTATCCCTGACTAAACCATCCCAGTCAAATATCTGTCTAACATGCTCTTGAACAATTCCATGAATGGAGATGCCACAACTTCTGTAGGTAACCTGTCCCCATGCTTGATCACCCTCAAAGCCAGAAAGTTTCCCCCGAATATCCAACCTACATTTTTCTTTTGTCAGTTTGAGGCCATTGCTCCTAGTCCTGTCCCCTACAGCCACAGAGAAAAGGACATTTCTGTCCTCTATATAATCACCCTTCAGATACTTGAAAACTGTTGTCAAATGCCCACTTAGTCTTCTTGTCTGTACACTAAAGTACCCTAGTTCTTTCGGCCTTTCCTCGGGTCGGGTTTCTCAGGCCTCAAATTACTTGTTGCTCCCTGATGGACTCTTTCCAATCTGTTCATATCCTTTTTTGTTTTTTTTTAAGCATGAGGCTCAAAATGGGACAAAAGTACCCCAGGTGAGGCCTCACCACTGAAAAATGGAGCAGAAAAATCACTTACAGTGATTTTTCAAGTTGGACTCCTTTTTAATACACCCTCACATGCTATTGGCTTTGGTTGCAAAAAAAACAAAAAAAAAGCCAATTGTGTGCCGTATTCAGTTTATGGTCTTCTGTGACTCCTAGATCCTCCTCTGCAGTACTGCCAATCATTCCCCAGTCTGTATTTGTGCATGCAATTATTCGATCCCAAGTGCAGGACTTTTCACTTCTCCTTTGTTGAATTCCATCCAACTGATTGTGGACTATTTCTCCAGTTTATACAGGTCAATCTGGATCATAGACCTACCCTCCTCAGTGCCTGTAACTCCACCCAATTTAAGCTTACCAGAAATTTGCTAAGCCTGCACTTGATCCCATTATCCAAATAATTAAAGAAGATGTTAAACAATACTGGACCCAGGACAGGGTTCCCTGGGGAACCCCACTCAATACCTCCTCTCAACTAGATATTGAGCCATTGATGACTACTCGTTGAGTATGATGATCTAACCAGATATGTATTCACCTTGGTACTTTCATCTATTCTGTATTTCTGTGGGGTGTTAAAGGGAATGATTGAGAGACGGTGTCAAAAGCCTTGCTGAAGTCAAGGTATATCATATCCACCACACTCCCCTCAACCAATGAGCCTGCCGCCTTATCATAGAAAGAAATCAAGCTTGACCAACCAGACTTGTTCTTGGTGTTTCCTGTGCTGGCTGTTCCTGATTGCCTTGTTATCTTCTAGGTGCTTCACAATAGACTCCCTGAGGACCTGCTCCATGATCTTTCTAGAATTTTCCTGAGTTTATAGTAAAACTGATGAGGTAAATATAATTGAATTTTTCTTATTACCTAACTAAATAATTGCTATGGTAATTTACTAGAAATATTGATCATTTGGTATCTGGTATAGAATAAATCAGACTAGTAATGAGGAAACGGCTACATTCTGTATGCTGGGTTCTTTAAGATTTTGTAACTATCATGGCAATAATCTATCCAATCTAGTGTCTTGTCTATGTTGGTGACCAAGCCTTAGATGATTTTTGTAAAAAGTGCAAAGTCCCTCAGAATACATATAACTGTTCCATATTATCACTAAGGATTTTTTCCCATGCAGTAAATTTATAATGTACAATAGTAATTTGAATTATCCTTTTTATGTATTGAAAATGCCCAAGTTGTTCTCTTAGTATTAAAAATAACAAATCCTGTTGGAATATTTCAAAGATACTGGCTTTGATAATACCCTGTGCCCACAAATTCTACTGTTATACCTCATCTACTAACAGAAACCTAGATATGCTTTAACTCATTCTTGTGTTGTGGTGTTCACGGTTTGTGAGAAAAGAGCAGAAGTATCCACTTAGCCACTGTGTATCTTTTTCATATTCTTCATTTCATTTCTATAATCAATTGTCCTATCCTTGTTGATTTCTTTCTGTGAAAAACTTATCTCCAGCCATAACATTTTGTACAGGTTTTAAATCTTTTGAGTTGAAGGTCAAGCTGAAGATAAACAAAAAACAAACAAACAAGGAAGTATTGCCATTAAAATGTTTTATCTTTTGCTTTCTATTGCACATCTTAATTGTGCTGTTCCTTCTTACTTATCAGGACCTCACAGTGAGCAGGTACCTTCATTAAATTATCCATTAAATAATGGACCTTCATTAAATGGTGCCTAGATCTCATCTGTGAAAGGTTGCAACTAAGTTCAGAAGCAGTGTGTGTGTGTGTGTGTGTGTGTGTGTGTGTTTAAACTGTTCCTTGCATGAGTAGCCTAGTTGCTGAAATCTGCTTTCCACCATATTACTGTCACAAACAGTTTTGTTAGGTCATTTTGGACCTCTTCAGAATATTCTCCCTGTTCTTTTCTAGTGACATTTTGTGACAACAGCAAATTTTAACACCTTAAAATTCATACATGCACCTTCCAGTTTATACATTAACACAGTGGGTTGTCAACTGGGGGTATGCATACCTCTAGGGGTACTAAAAAGGGTTGTAGGGGGTACACAGAATGGATGTGGCTGACAAATACTGCGTGGGTGTGCGCAGTGGCAGCACAGCATACAGGTGGCTAGAAGCACAGCCCAGCCACATGGAGAGCAGCTGGGTCCAGCTGGTAAGTCTGTCAGGGAAGGGGTGTGGGGGAAGGGGTGGAGGGGACAAATTGAGGCCCCAGAGGTGGGGGAGGGAGTGGAGCTGGGGCAGGGGCTTCCTGGGGGGGGCGCTGGATGGGGGAGCGCCCCCTGCCACTACACATAACCCCAGGAGGGTATGGGGGCATGTGCTCCCAGATCTGCACATGGGGTAGGGTGGGATGCAGCTGTGGGCTGGGGCCTGGGCAGCACTGGGCTCTTCCCAGTGGGGGCTTGGCCAGG
>NW_005842523.1:353211-358613 GCF_000455745.1 Alligator sinensis
CGCACCTGGGGGCTGATCCTAGGGCAGGCACTGCACAGCAAGGCAGAGTGCAGGACAAAGCAGCAAGTGGCTCATCTGGGGTGTGGGAGAAGGGGTGGCTCCCAATGCTGCATGCACCCCAGATCTGTGTGAGGGGCAAGGACAGGCTGTAGGTCACTGAGGGCTGGGGCAGCACCAGGATGTTCCTGGCGGGGGTGGTGCGCACCTGGGGGCTGATCCTAGGGCAGGCACTGCACAGCAAGGCAGAGTGCAGGACAAAGCAGCAAGTGGCTCATCTGGGGTGTGGGAGAAGGGGTGGCTCCCAATGCTGCATGCACCCCAGATCTGTGTGAGGGGCAAGGACAGGCTGTAGGTCACTGAGGGCTGGGGCAGCACCAGGATGTTCCTGGCGGGGGTGGTGGGCTGAGTTGCGTTGGGAGCAGGGGTTGGGGGGCTATGGCGAATTCTGGAGCAGCTGCAGTCCCTCCTGTAGCCCCCCTCCCAGCACTACTACTGCCCACCTTGACAACAGCCCAGCCTGGCCCCCCACCAGGAAGAGCCCGGTGCAACCCCGGTCCCAGCCTGGCCTGCACAATGCAGATTGGAGGAGCCACCCCCCTCTCCTCCCTGTGCCCTGTAGACAAGCCGCTCACAGCTCTGTTCCATGTTCCACCCAGCTGTGCAGTGCCTGCACCAGCCCCACTACCTTCCTCACCATGGGGGCCTACAGAAGCGGGGCTATGGGGGGTCTGCAGCCCCCACAATCCTCCCTCCCTGTGCCACCATCACCCACCCCAAGCACAGCCCAGGCCCCACCAGGAAGTGCCTGGTGCTGCCCCAGCCCATAGCCAGCGCCCATCCTGCCCCATGTACAGATCCTGGGGCCTGTGCCCCACGTGTCCTCCCTGGGGGTGTATTCCACCCACATGCATGGCTCAGTTCCATGCCCTGCCCTGCCCTGCCCCACCCCACCCCATATGCAGAACTTGGGGCACATGCCCCCTATGCCTTCCCAGAGTCCGCGCAGCAGCAGGAGCCACCCCTCTTTCCTGTGCTCCCCGAATGAGCCACTCATGGCTCCATCTCCTGCCCTGCCCCAGCTGTGTAGTGCCTGCCCCAGCCCCACTCCCTCCCTCACTGTGGGGGGCCTCAATCTGCCCCCCCTCCTTAAACAAGAAAAAAAAAAAAAGGGGGGGTACAGGAGCTGAAACTCTGAGTCAGAAGGGGTACACTTATTGGAAAAGGGTTGAAAACCCATGTATTAACACACAAACCAGACCTGTTGAACCTCTTTTTAACTTCTTTCCATGCTGAAAACTAGTGGTCTCCAGTTATTTTTTTTTTAAATAGTTTTCTTAGTAGTGAAGTAAGAAAGGCTTGCTCAGAGCCAGATTCTCAACCCCTTCTTCAGTTTGGCTTTTTTGTACTGCTCAGGTCAAAAAACAGTGAGAGAGGTGCTTTAATGGGATATCTGGACATTTCCTTTGCAAGCTCAGCGTCAATGATTTGGTTCACAGCATCTAATTTTCTGGAGTATTCTTAGAAAAGTTAGGAACAGATCTGGCCAGTCTCTGTTACTGCAGCTACATTTTAAATAAATTATTTGATTAAGATAACTGTTAGTGAGCTTTTTTTTTTTTCTTTCACCTTCAGAGTTCTCAGATCAAACAAATGAAAATGCAAATAAATCTAGAGTTGTTCTGCCATCTCTTGTTTTAAATACCTCTACTTACGGGCATGACCCCAAATTGGAAGAAGGTTGAGGGTGCTTAACACCTTTTGGAAGAGGGCCCTTTGACAGTGATTATATCTTCAATTGTCTTTAAATATGAATGGCACAGTTGATATTTTTTTCTGTGCTCAATAGTAACAGAAATAATTTTGCTTCTTTGCAACCTACTTTTCTTCACTGATGGCCATTTTCCTGTCCTTTTTGGCTTGGTGGTCACAGTGGCTCTCTCATAGCCTTTGTACTACATAGTTGCCTTACTTGTTTCTCTAACTTTGACAATTAATCTACAATAGGGCAGGCAAAATACAGCTCATGGGCCAAATCCAGCCACGCAATTTTTTTTTTTTCATCTGGCCTCCAGGCACCCACAAATTTTGCTCCCACCCTTGTGTTGGTGGGGGGGGGCCCTGGCCCTGGCCCCAGCCCCGGCCCCGGCCCCGGCCAGCATGCACAGCTTCTGGGCAGGGCTACTGCTGCTACTGCTGCAGCCACCGGAGGACCTATTCAGCTTTCCTGGCCTCCAGTGGCTCCTTATGTCCTGCTGCAGTGCTTACTCCGGGCAGCAGGTAAGGAAGTGGCAGCAAGTGTTGGGGAAAGCTGCAGCTGGGCAGGAGCATGGGGCTGGGGCAGGAGTGTGGAGCCTGGGGCCTACATCCAATGAGGTGGCGGAAGCACGGAGCCCGCGTTGGCCTGGTTCCATCATCACATGGGGCTCCTCATGGCTCACATGCAGCTCCTGGGACTTGCGTACCACCAGGGAGAAGCCCTGTGCAATGGAGCTGGCTGCTTTCCCTGCTTCCAGCCTCAATATGTGGCTCCCTAGACTCTGCCAAAAGTGTTGGAGAGCCCCACTCCCTGCTTCCTGGTGGAGTCGCAGGACCTGCACATAGCAGCAGAGTGGGGCCAGGCCACTGGCTGTATTGCACGGGGCTTCCCACCATGGCACATGAGTTCTGAGATTTGCAGGTGAGCTGCAAAGAACCTTGCAAAATAGAGATGGGCCAGCTTGCGTCCATTCCTTGCTACCACATGCAGCTCCTGGAACTGGCTGGAGCCATGTGCTGCTGGGTGGCAGCACCTGTGCAAGCCATGGGCACCCTGAAGGGCTGTCACCTCCTGCTGCGGCCACCAGTGGCAGGGGCTACATACTATGGGGGGCATGTGGAAGGTTCCCCACACCCTCAAACCCACAGACCCATGCTCCCCCCACACACAGCCCCCAACATACCCTACATCCCACCACACACAGCCACACCACCTCACAACCCTCCCCACACATACCCCAACCACACCCTGCACACTTCCCCACACACACGCTATACAAGAGTAAGTTTTTATTATTGAGCTATTATATAATCACCTCTATATACACTACACAAATGCACACAAATCGGGACAAAAATATTTTTTTGAAATAATATTAAAATATGTTATAGTAGATGTTTGACTTTTAGTATATGTTTTGGGTTTTTTTCCAGTTCCAAGATGGCACCCCTGCTTTCCAGGGACAAAGGGAGGGGCTTCTGGTGGCAAAGTCAGGGGTAAAGGGAAAGGAGTTCTGGTCCCAAGATAGTGACTACAGGGTAGAGCACCTGTCAAGGGGTGGGGCTATCCTTGGATCCTTCAAAAGCTCTCCAAAACTCATTAAGTGGCCCTTCAGCCAAAATAATTGCCCATCCCAATCTACAAAGTCCTTTTAGACCTCTACGGCGCATCCAGATAAGTGTTCACGTGCCTCTTGCTTCATCTCAAACCCCTTTGAGGCGGGGGAAGAGGCACATGCTGGAACAAAAAAATGTTCCCCATGCTGCAAAATTGTAGCACAGGGAGAAAATTAGACTCCTGGATATCTAGGATTCGGGAAGAAGAAGAGAAAAAAAAAAAAAAGAATTTAAAAAAGCAGGGCAGGGCATGGTCCCAGACCATGCCCTGAGGCAACCAGAGGCTGGATCCTCCACAGAGGTGCTCTGGCTGCCAGAGCATCTCTGTGGTTGGCCCCTCACCCTGGTGTTGAAATGCGCAACTGGCCAGGCCGCATGCTTAGCACCAGGGCTCCAGTGCCGTAGGTAAGGGGTCGGGGGGGCTGGAGGAGGGCGGAGGGAACCATGGGGGGGGTTCCCTGCCTGGCCTCTCACCCTGCCCCCCCCCCCAATCCTCCCATCACTTCCCTGCCAGCTCCCTCTGGCTGCAGATCCGGGAGGAACCATGCAGGGTTATTTTGCCCCAAGTGGCACAATTTGCTCCACAACAAAGTGCATGTCCAAGCACGTGCACTGAGGCAAAAAGCCCCGACTCAAATTTGCACCATTTCTATTTGAGCTGCTGTAAGCGCACGTGCTTGCATGTGTGGACCCGCCCCTAGATCCTACCTTCCAGAATTTAGATTTTTTTTTTCCTTTATGAGTATTGCTTGAGCAAAAATTCAATTTTATAGGACTATTCTTTGATTTCTGAACTTTTCCTTTTGCATAGGCTGTTTCTAGATAATTTTTTATCCTCAGAATAAATTTCTTCTTTGAAACATGCTGTGACATCATTACTTCTACTTTGTTATGATCCCCCTGAAAGGACATCAAACTTAATTTAACTATGTTCACTGCCCTTCCTCTCTAAACATCTCGTGTCCTCCATGTTTCACGGCTGAGTCAAGGACATCTGCCAACTTCTACTTTTACACTACTACTTGTGTTGGAGCTTTTGGAAGAAGTGGCTGTTCATAATACCAAATGTTGTTTCTCCAAACTATCCTGATATGATAATCAATCAACTTTTCTTCCTAATTCCCTGTAACATTCTGCATTAACTCTTGCTGTTTGGCACTGTAGGCTCCAGAAATTGTGTAGAGTGTGTGAGGTCTGTGGCATTCTCTTTGTAGGGGAGTTGCTTTCGTATGTATAGTTTAATCTAGCTATGTACAAATAGCAATATGTCTAGATCTTCTAGTGCTCATCATTGTATTTTTTGCTTTTAAACATTTCATTTGGGTGTATAAAGAAACTGTAAATGTTTGATCTGGCTTCTATTTTTACATTTACTATTTGCAATCATTTATCCAATAGTTAAATTAAAAAACCAAGTACCTGATTCATAGGTGCAGCTAGGTGCTGAAATGTCCAAATGTTCTAAATTGCATATACAGTTACTAAGTCGGGTGCAGAAACAGAAGTCTAGTTAAGGCAGGGGTTATCACCCTTTTTGACTTGTGGCACTCCTGGATAAACTTGAGGCACCCCTCAGAAAATGCCAGCTCTTATTTTTTCACTCTTTTTCACTACAGAAAAACAATAGAGCAGTGTCCCAGGGGAGCTGGGACGCCGAAGGAACCCCGACGCAGCAAGGAGTCCTACTCACCTCCTGCAGGTCCAGAAGGGCCGGGGGAGGCGTGTACGCAGAGGATGCCAGTGCGGGTGATTAGCCAGGCATTTATCTGGCTGTGGCAGAGCAGCGGGGGCGGAGGACGCAGGACGCCTCCCAGAGGAAACAAAAAGCGGCCCTGCTGAGGCAGCGGGGTGGGTGAGAGAAGGAGACCAGAGGAGTGAGCGAGAGCAAGAGCGAGGTGAGGAGCAGCCGCCACACACGGCAGCAGAGAGAGGAAGAGGCAGAGTCAGAGCCGGCTCCGAGAGAGGGAGCGGAGTAACCGGCAGCAGCGCCGGTGGAAGAACCAGCGTGTCGGCTGCCAGCAGAACCGGGT
>NW_005842523.1:358725-359512 GCF_000455745.1 Alligator sinensis
GTGAGCGGGGGAACCGGTGAGGTAATGGGCCGCTGCACGGGAGACAGGGCTGAAGAGGGAGCTGACTGCGCAGCAGGCAGAGCCAGGGAGGAAACTGGCTACCACAGAGCCCGAGGAGGCGCTGATCAAGCTGACGAGCATCAGAGCGGGCAAGGATACCAGTTGCCTCCCAAGCAGCAGGAGCGGTGTGGTATCCGGCCGCATTGGATGCAGCAGCATCGGAGAACTACCGATCGTATTATAGATAAGAGAGCCCGTGGTGAAACTGGCTGCATCGCGGACTGTAAGAGCGGAGCAGGTACCAGGGTAGAAGGGCCAGGCTGGTGTCCTAGGGAGCCGGATACCTGGCGTGAAGATCACTGTTGACGGCTGGCGGACCAGGGCCTAAGGTGGCGAGTGGCTGGGGGGTAGGGAAGGACGGAGCCCCAAGACTACCCGCTGAGAAACGTGCCGACCCTAGTGGCTACCCTAAGGGAGGACCCCTCACTGAAGTAACATTCAAAGTCGTGGCAGGCGAGTTCAGGGGTCCTCCTGATGTCAGTAGGGGCAACCCCTGGGGTCCACCCGTAGGCCCTTGTCTCACAAGATCTTGGGCCCGGGCGAGGGTGGCGCGGGAACACCTCTTAGAGCAGAGGCAGGTACAAAGTGGTGCATTGGCGGGGAACATGGAAGACCCAGACATGGCGGCCTATGCCACTGCCCAACCCGTGCCTATGACCGCAGCTGATGTGCTCGGGCAGAACTTGCAGGCCTTCACCCAAATCCTCAATTCCCAGCAGCAGATGTT
>NW_005842523.1:359583-363898 GCF_000455745.1 Alligator sinensis
CGAAAATGACAAAGGATGACGACCCCGAGGCGTACTTCGAAGCCTTCGAGCGCCATGCCCTGATGACAGGCCTCCCCCAGGACTACTGGGCTAGCCAGTTGGGGGCCCTGGTTGTTTGTAAGGCACAGGCTGCCTATCGGGCCGTCCCGAGGGATGAAGCCCAGGACTATGAACGGGTGAAACGGGCGATACTTTACCAACTGGAAATCAGCCCCGATCATTACCGATGCCTGTTCTGGGCCAGGAAAGGGCCCGACGAGAGGCGGCCCCGGGTGCTATTGCAGCTACTGTGGGACCTTCTTGATAAATGGGTGAACCTCGTGGGGTCCGACCGTGAGGACCTGGCCGATCAAATCGTCCTGGAGCAATTCCAGAATGACCTGGAGGAGAGGACGCAGCGCTGGGTCCGGCAACACTCCCCGTGGAATTGTGGAGGCTTTGAAGCTGGCCGAGGCTTTTGCAGCTGCGGAGGCAAGCTATCCAAGGGAAAGGAGGAGCCTGGGACTGATGCCGGTGGTGCCAAAGGAAGCAGAACGGCGGCGCCCCCCCATTCGAGGGCCTGGCAGGGAGGTAGTGTGTTTCCGCTGTGGGCAAAATGGGCACATCTCACGAGAATGCCCCAGTCAGCCCGCTGAGCGATGGGTTCCGGCTGACAAACCCTGAAGCTTCCCTGACTGGTGCCACGGCCTGGAGATGGGCGAACCCATGGATTGCAGCTATGCCAGCAGTGAGGGGAATGCCACATGGAGCCGCCTGGTGGTTAAGGCCTGGGTGGACGGACACCCGGTGCAGGCCACTCTTGACTCTGGGTGTGCCCAATCCATGATAAGGGCGGATATGGTCCGGCGGCAAGCGGGAAGAGAGCTCCCACCGGTGACAGTGGCCTGCCTCCATGGCGAAGTCGAGCGGGTAGGACAGCAGTAGGTCCAGCTGCGCATCATGGAACACCAGGGGGAACTCCTGGTGGGAGTGGTACCTAAACCGGCATGTGAGATGTAGCTAGGCAGAGATTGGACACCCATCTATGATGTATTGGAGCGGGTGAGAGACGTGGAGCAGGCTCGCAAAAGGATGGGAAGTTGCGAAGGATGGCTGGGGGAGTTAGAGGAGGACCCTGACGCCACTGAGGAACCTGTAAGCCTTGACCTAGAGGATATCGCCAGCGGTAGGCAGTTTCGGGAGGCGCAGGTCGAGGATCCGGAGCTTGAAACCTTCTGGAGACACCCCCACAGTGAAAGGGATGAGGACGCATCATCAACAGAAGAACGCCCCCATTTCGAGGTAAGGAACCACCTCCTCTACCTTGTACCGGGGCATAGGCGGGAGGGCCCCGTAGAAGAGCAGCTGGTGGTACCGAACCAATTCCGCCAGGTGATCTGGCAGTTGGCCCATGAGAGCCCTGTAGGAGGCCATTTAGGGCGAGAGAAAACCCTGGTGAAGGTGAGCCAGTGGTTCTTTTGGCCCAGGATGGGGGAGGAAGTGGCTCAACGGTGTGCGGCCTGCCCGGAGTGCCAGAAGACCCGGACCGAACGTCCTGCCAGGGCCCCACTGCAGCCAATGCCAGTTATAGACACCCCCTTTTCAAGGGTAGCCTTGGACGTCGTGGGACCTTTACCCCGCAGCAGCTCCGGCCACCAGTATATCCTAGTTATGGTGGATTACGCGACTCGTTATCCGGAGGTCATCCTGTTGCGGACAGTAACTGCGCCTCGGGTGGCAGAAGAACTAATAAAGTGGATCACAAGGATGGGGGTCCCAAGGGAGATCTTGACTGATCAGGGTAGGAATTTCATGTCGGGCGTCATGAGGATGGTGTGTAAAACACTGCAAATCCATCAGATATGTACCTCAGTGTACCACCCTCAAACCAACGGGTTGGTAGAGCGCGTAAATGGCACCGTTAAGAGGGTGTTGCGGTGGTGCATTCAAGGGGACCCTCGGAAATGAGATCTACTTTTGCCGCTAGTGCTATTCACTCTTAGGGGTACCCCGCAAGATTCCTTGAAATTTTCCCCTTTCGAGCTGGTTCTGGGGCACCGTCCCTGAGGATGGTTGCAGGTCCTACGAGAGGAGCGGGAACAGGATAGTGGGGCACTGCAAAACCCGGTGGGGTATCGCCAAGCGTTCCAGCAAAGGATAAAAACGGCCCAGGATATAGCTCACGAAAATTTGAAAGAAGCTCAGGCTCGGCAGAAGGAAAAATATGATGGTAGCCCCAAGGAGCGAGTTTTTGAACCGGGGCAACGAGTGCTAGTACTGCTCCCTACCTCCATGAGCAAGTTCCTGATGCAATGGCAGGGTCCCTTTGAGATTCTTCGGCGGGTCGGGCCCGTAGACTATGAAGTTCACCGGCCCGGCCACCTTTGAGAGAAGCAGATCTTTCATGTAAACCTGCTGCGGGAATGGAGAGAGCCAACGGGTTGGGTTACCTTCGTGGAGAATGATGAAGAGGATTTGGGGCCCCAAGGGTCAGAACCAGGTGAGGCACCCCCTGAAGGGATAGAACAGTTAATAGGAGTGGGGGAGGATTTGTCCGAGCCACAGAAGAAAGAGATGCAGCAGGTAATACGCGACTTCCAGGATGTTTTCTGTAAAGAGCCAGGATGGGTCCGGGGTACGGTTCATACTATTAAGACTCCGCTGGGGGCCATAGTAAGGGAAAAGTGGAGGCCCATTCCTCATCACTTGCTACAAGTCGTATGTGAGGAGGTGAGCTCCATGTTGAGGCTAGGAGTAGTAAGACCGTTCCGGAGCCCTTGGAGAAGTCCGCTGGTTCCTGTGTGCAAGCCTGATGGGTCGCTGAGACTGTGCGTCGACTACAGGAGATTGAACGCGCTAGCGGTCTTCAATGCATTTCCCATGCCACAAGTAGATGAGCTGATAGAGAGGATTGGAGAAGCCCAATATATCTCGACTCTGGATCTTGCCAAGGGGTACTGGCAAATCCCGGTGGCCCCGGCAGATGGGCCAAAGACGGCCTTCGGCACGCCCTGGGGTCTCTACGAGTTTGTAAGGATGCCCTTTGAGCTGCATGGTGCGGCAGCAACATTCCAACGGTTAATGGATCAGCTGCTGGCCCCCTATGCTGGGTATGCGGCAGCCTACATTGACGACATCATCATATACTCACCCACCTGGACACACCATAAGCAGGCTATCAGGGCTGTGCTATCAGAGCTAAGACAGGCTGGCCTCACAGCTAACCCGCAGAAATGCGCAGAGAAACTAAGTATTTAGGGTTCCTGGTGGACAGGGGCACTATTAGACCCTTGGCCGACAAAGTGGAGATGGTGCGAAATTTTCCAGCTCCCCAGAATTGTTGTCAGCTACGATCATTTCTAGGACTGACCAACTACTACTGGAGGTTCGTGCCGTGCTTTTCGGAGCTGACAGCCCCTTTAATGGAGGCACTGAAGGGGAGGAGGAACGGGACGGTGAAGTGGACAAAGGAGATGGAACAGAGCTTTGGAAAATTAAAACAGGCATTCTGTGAAGACGTAATAATGCGTACCCCTAATTTTAAGAAAACTTTCATTTTGCAGACGGATGCATCCGAGACGGCAGTGGGGGCCGTCCTCGCTCAGGAGGAGGAGGAGGGAGTCGAGAGGCCAATAGCGTACGCCAGCCGCAAGCTGTCATCGGCAGAAAAAAAGTATGCCACAATAGAGCGTGAGTGTCTGGCCATCAGGTGGGCCATGGACCACTTCAGATACTATTTAATGGGCCGAGAGTTTAAGTTAATAACGGATCATGCCCCCTCAGGTGGCTAAGCACCGCTAGAACAGATAATGCCCGAATCACCCGATGGGCGTTGGCCCTGCAGCCCTATAAATTTCAGGTCATGTACCAACCAGGAAAGTTGAACACAGTGGCGGATTTCGTGTCTAGGTGCGACGGCGAAAGCCCGGGTGAAGGGAGGAAGCACCAGACGGAGAAGCTCGCCAACCCACCAGGTATGACCCGGAGAGGTAAAATAGAAGCGCCCCAAGGTATCTTGAGGGGGGGGTGTTGTGTCCCAGGGGAGCTGGGACACCGAAGGAACCCCGGCGCAGCAAGGAGTCCTACTCGCCTCCTGCAGGTCCGGAAGGGCCAGGGGAGGTGTGTACGCAGAGGACGCCAGCACGGGTGATTAGCCGGGCGTTTATCCGGCTGCGGCAGAGCAGCAGGGGCGGAGGACGCCTCCCAGAGGAAACAAAAAGCGGCCCTGCCTAGGCAGCAGGGTGGGTGAGAGAAGGAGACCAGAGGAGTAAGCGAGAGCAAGAGCGAGGTGAGGAGCAGCCGCCACACGCGGCAGCAGAGAGAAGAAGAGGCAGAG
>NW_005842523.1:368958-382142 GCF_000455745.1 Alligator sinensis
AGTAATTCTTCATATCAAAATATCAGCTGGTTGGATCCTGCATTTAATGTGTCCTACATTTTGGCTGTGTCTACATGTACTATTAAGCACAGTGCTATAAACTCTGGCACATATTGCATTGGAGCTTTTTACTCATGGCTGCCGCGTCTTCACGTGCGCCTGGGACCACAGCACATTGAGTCAGATTGGAGCAGCCCTGGCTGGCAGGGAGCTGGGGGATCGGCCTGCCAGCCCGAGACTGCTCTGACCTGACTCAACATGCTGTGGAGGGGCTGGCTGGGGTATGAGGGTGATCCAGCATGGGGCTAGCTGGCAGGCAGCCCCTGAACTGAAGCACCCTTTTGCCCCAGCCAGCCCTGTCGGTCCTCACGTGTGTTGCTTTGCACTAAAGAACTCTAACCGGTGGCAGAGTTAGTTTCCTGTGGTCTTATAGGGCCACCTTGAGACTTTACTATGGAGCTAATTAGGCAGCTCCACAGTAAACATCTCATGTAGATGTGTCCCTTTAGTCTCAGGTTAGTAGGGAGTAAATTAAGTGAATCAATATGTGTTTTGTACCTCTTATTTTTTTTTGTGGCAAACTGTCTGATGATGGATGAGTTGAGTGTGTTTTATTTTCTGAGCTAAGACAAATTGAACAGTGGCTCTATAACAGGCATGTTGCTTTTGCTGTACTAGATAGCATCCTCTTCTATGCAGAATTGAGTTGAAGAACAGTTCATCAACAAAACTCCAGTCACTTGCTAGAGCTACAAAACCAGTTCCTGATACTCTCAAGTCAGAATCCCATCTCCTCTGTTGCCCTAAAGCTGAACTCAATGCATTTTTTTGCATCACTCTGTATGGATCAGGGCTGTTTATAGCTATTGCCTGGCAGAACTTCTGGCCACAGCTCTTCCTTGCTTTCAATTGTCCTCATGCAACTCTCCCTCTACACATGTGCGCCCTTACTGCACAGTAAAAATGGCTAATGGCAACTAAATCTGATACCTGCAAATGCAGGTATCAGATTTTAATCATGATTACTTAATGCACAATAATGCACATGTAGGCATGACCCAGCACTAACTTTAGTGCCAGGTCTGCCCAGCCACTAGGGGGCCAGCCTGAGCCCAGCACCAGGTCTCCTGGCTGGGAGCCTCTTCTGCTTCAGGGCTGGGCTGCTCTCTGGCAGCCCCTAGCTGCAGGGTATAGAAGTCTGTAACTATTTTGTGCCTTGGGGTACACTGCACAGGAGCCTGGTGGCTCCTGTGCACTCCCTGGGACCAGTGCAGGCCTCATGTGCCCCGCTAGACAGGCCACAGGCTGCTTCTGCCTGGCCTTTTCCCTTTCCACAGCTGCTGTTTGGCCACAGGTGAGTGTTGCAAAGGGCTGCAGCTTGCTGCACCCCTTGCCCAGCCCTGATATCCCCCCAGGGCTGCTCCCTGCTGCTGCTCGCCCCAGAGTGTCTCCTGTGTTTGCAGGTCCTGTGGTGAAGTGCCTCTGCCATTCAGCTCCCAGTCTCTAGCTGTGGCCCTGTGTTGGGTGCTGCTACCAGCTGTCCAGAGCTGGCATTACAGGGATAGCCATGAAGGGACCTAGAGAGTCAGTGTGTGACATCATGTCATCAACATTCTGCCTGTTAAGCCCCAGCCCCATGGGGTGGATGAGGCAGGATGGTGGTGTACCCTCTGTCCATGGTGTCCTTGGGGACGCCTCCCAGGGGATAGGCACCCCTCTCGGGGACCCTCTTGGGGTGGAGGAGGACCCTTTGTTACTCGAGTCTCTGCTTTTGTGTTCTCCTTCCCTCCTGATGACTCTTCATCCATGGCGATCTCTGACTGGTCTCTCTGTGGTCATCATACTGTCCACGTTTTGTTTTTTCAGTACATTCTAAGTTCATCACGTGCACGCCCTTTCCAAAACAGGAACTTTAGCTGCCCCTTCCCCTTTAGGATGGTACCAGCTTGCAAGGCCAATGTCATGTTATAGAACAGTGTGATACATGCCCCCAGTTTCTCAGATTGTGTCCTTGTTTTTTAGACAGCCTGTCTGCTTCTGAAGGCTAAGAAAACTGTGAGACCGAGGCTTTGAGAAATCACTTAATCCCTGCTGTCCATCCTTAACCATTCAGGCACAGGCACGCCAACACCGACACAGATGCCAATTGCCAAAAAGAAAACCTTTAAATACCATTTTAAGCCATCAATATGCATTAGAACAATGGTCCAGGGCAATGACAAAGGTTAATTGCTTTCTAAAAGCCTGCTTCTGAAAGTTACTTTTAAGGCCCACTGTATCTGACAAACAAGCAGACATACAGGCTGGTATATTAAAGATGTGTACCACACTGTTCCATAACATGAGATAAGGTGCCATCAGGTCACAGTGCCCAAGTGCGGAGCCCTTGGAATTCCAGTTTTGAGGGAACAGCTAGGAGGGGATATAGGTGAGATGAGCATTGTTACTGGACACCTGCATATTCTTTTTGTTACTTTGGGTTCATTGTGCTAGCATGCTTTTGTGTTGCAAGGCAGTAGCAGAGGATTTATGCATTAGTATTGGAGGCAAGGGATGACTTTGCTCTCTCTTCTCCAAGAATAGTGAGGCAGATCCTAGAAGGGAAAATGTTACCAGCTTAAGGCAGGAAGGTGTTTATGAAAACTCAAGGTACATCTGTGTAAACAAAGGGTGTTTTTTTTCTGAGAAGTTATTCCGAAGCAGAGGGGGAAAATAGGCCTTATTAGAGGTGCCTGTTTTTTTTTGCAGACACCTCTGCAAGAAAACAGTGATTTTGACATTGTGGTTTTGAGATTCTTTTTAGGACACAAGGGTTCCTGAAAGATTGTGTGATATAACCAGGCTACAGAAGGACAGTAGCTTTGCTGGATTGTTTTGCAAAAAGCAAAAAGAATATGGGTTAAGCAGTGCTATCAGGGTTAAAAAGGTCTGTCAAGGAAAAGAAAGGCTGGAAGTTAAGGGAGACCCATAAGAGTGAACATTAAGACCTAGAAGAGAGTGTGGAGACTTCAGAGATCTGCTAGAGACAGAGGTTGAGGGTAGGAGATCTATGAAAGGGCTTGAAAGAACAGAATCCAGAGAGGAACTGAGAGTAGGAGCCAAGGAGCAAGGCCCAGCCAAAGTTTATGAGAGGAGTCAAAGTCCAGGGGACACAGCTGGAGACTGAAGGGGTCCAGGAGCCTGTAGCCCTGTGGGGTTTGGAAGAGCCCTGAAAGATGAAGGGGTCTGGCAATCCAGAGGCAGGGCCCAGAGAGGCCAAAAGGTTGAAAGAGACTACTGCCAAGACTACAAGAGCTGGGACCCTGAGACGGTGTTGGATTTAGGCACAAGCTAAATACGCTTCAGCTTGGGGCCTCTAAACCAAACCCTGGGCCATGAAGGGTTGGCTGCTAGACCAGAAGTGACTGCGGACTGGCAAACTGTGGCCCCACAGAGCTGGGAGGAGAAGCCGTCACTCCTGCTGCAGGTCCTGGAGCAGCTGCAGTTGAGGTTTGGGTCCGCCCAAGGGGGCGGACGTACCTTTTACCTGTGTTCTGGCTGGAAATTCCAGCCATGGGGCACTGCACGGTGGTCTGCAGTTTACCGGGCTGTGGCATAGAAAGGTTGGGACCCCCTAGTTTAGGGCCCCAGCATGTTATAATCCCACCCTGGCCTGAGATCTCAACTAGCCAAGGAGGGGCCAGGAAGCCCAGAAGTGAGAGACTGTGCCCGCAAGGGATGAAAATGACCAGGGTAGGAGAGTTTGGGATTGGCCTAGGTAAGACCTGAAAACTATACCCTCTTGGACCTGGTTAATGTGGTGGAGCTACCTGTGCTGGAGTAGTCACTGCAAAATGCCACATGTTGCCACCCCAGGGAAAGGTGAGTACAGAACTCCTGAAAACCCTAGTTCCCATTGCCTTGTGGGTCACCCTTTGATGGGGAAAAGGCTAGGGGAATCATACCCTGACAGAAAAACCCTTGGTGGAGGCTAAGGAAGGAAGATGTCTGGCAGGGTGCACCTTGGAGCATGTGTCACTTTAAGAAGAAAGAACTGCTGAAAAAGTGGCCTCTACAAGGAGGGGAATCTCCAGATGAGCTACAGCATGGCAAGGACCAGGGCAAAGGCAGCCACCGTGTACAAGTACTAACTTAAAGGTGGTTGAGCCCCTCCCTTTTTGTCTGTGTTTTTGCAGAATATGGACCGCTGCTGAAACATCAAGAAGTTTGCTTGGTACAGAGAGGAATCCAGCTCGACTGTTATGCATAGTAATTGCGTTTCGCTGTGTTTGTGGAATGCTATTGTTGTAAGGGTTGTAATATTTACTATGCTAAACAGTGAAATATAGTAATGTAATATAGTTTTATTAATTCTCAAATTTGTGCAAAGATCTGGAACAAGGGGTTGAATGGTGGCATCCTTATGGAAACCACTCATGCTGTTTGTACAGGAAGGGCCTGACCCTTGGCATTTCTCCAGGCTCTTGCAGGACAGAGGGGCACCGGTAGTGCTACAATGGCACCAAGACGACGTGAGCAGTCTGGTTGGAATAAGAAGGAAAGCTTTGCCTGTTGTACAGGAGGGGTAAAATTGCCAGGAACATGTCTGGTCCCCAAAGATTCTAACCATAGGATGTTTCTCTGATTTGAGACAGCCATCTTGACAATCAGATAAGGTACTGATTGCTGAGTGGAAAGCTACCTGAAATGCTGAGTAAAGGTTTAATAGGTATCTCGGGCCATACATTCCCCAATCCCAGTATGGGAGACCTGCTTAAACCTGATTGCCTATAACTCAGTTGCCGCATTAGGGAATGCTGAGGCATGAGACTGAGTCAGAGGGGGAATGGACAACATTTGAACAATGGTTAAGGGCTCATCACAACATCCAGCCCATTGGAGTCTCTGACTATGAATCCCATTATACTTTTCCTGGGATGACTGGTGGAAGTCCTCTCCACAAATCTTCTGAACATTCCAGCTAATTTCCTTGATTATACTCCATTTATGATATAAAGGTATAACACTTTCAAGGAGGAAATTGATGGCTAGAAAATAGTATTTAGAGGTTTGCTTTTGGGAATTGGCTTGTAGGTAACGTAGATATGCATTAGAACAATGGTCCAGGGCAATGACAAGGGTCAATAGATTTCCAGAAGCCTGTTTCTGAAAGGTTTCCTCAAGGCCACTGTGTCTGACAGGCAAGCAGATGCACAGGCTGGGAAATTAAAGACATGTACCACACTGTTCTAAAACAGGAGATAAGGTGGCACCAGGTCACAGTGCCCAAGTGCAGAGCCCTTGGGATTTCCAGTTTTGGGGGAACAGACCAAATTAGGAAGCCAGGAAAAAGTTCAAATTAGGTTGTGTGCATGTGATGGGTTGGTGAAACAAAGGAATATGCTGACAAGGCAGAACATGGACAGTATGATGACCAGTGAGGCCCAGAAATGAAAAGTGATCACAGAGTGGAAAAAGATACAAAAGGAGGGGAACCCAAGGCCACCATGCAAAGAGGGCATACCATCAACCCATCTCACCCACCCATGGAGGCGAAGCGGCAGGGGAGGGCTCACCCTCAAACCTCCAGGCTGCTGCCATCTGACATTCAAGAGAGAACCTCAGAAGCTTGTGTACTGGCCAGACGTATCTTGACTCTGTGCAGCTTTAGGACGGGGAGATATAGAATTGTTTGCATTATTCTTATCTGCTATCACTATGTATCAATAAAATTTGCCTATTATCAGATGAAGAGGTTGTGATCAGTCTGAGGGTTTGGGGTCTACCTGGAATAAGGTGCTTATTATCCAGTGCCAACAACATATGCTGAGGGGGAGGTCTGTGCCCAGCTGCCAATCTTGCCAGCCCCAGACACATGGTAAATCCTGCACTGGGGGGAGGACATTGCCAGTGGCAATGTCCTCCTCAGCAGCGGAGAGCAGAGAGGTGTTGTGCTGGCACAGGTAGCCCTACAGGTGGTGGTGGAGGTTGTGCCCAGGCTTGCCCCCCATGTTGTCATAGCTCGGGGTCCCAAACCAGGAGCACATGTGTTCATTGGACACCTGGAGGATCAGCAGCAGCAGGACATAGCAGCTTGGGCACCCCTTAACCTGCACAAACAGCATATTGTGCACTGCCTGAGGTGTGCACAGCAGTGGCATGCTTGAAATACAGTGGCAGTGTGAGGGGGCCAGCCCCTGGTCACCTTCGTCGAGAAGACCCCAGTGGGGAGGGCAGGGGTGTGGCCAGCTCCTCACACCAACTGTCTGGGAGTCCCACATGCCAAATGCCATGGGCTGGGCAGCAGTGCAGCAGAGTGGTTTGCCTGCAAGGGGAGAGGGGGGCAATGGGGTCTGGAGCCACAGCAGTAGGTGTTGCCAGCAGCCTGGCTTGGCCCACCCTAGGAAGAGGGTGGGGCAGGCAGACCAGCCTGCCCCAGGGGAGCAAGCGGGGACAGGCCCGCCCAGCCAGTTTGCCATGGTCCCTGGGTACCCGTGCACAGCCAACCCCTGATCCGAGCTAGGGCAGTGCACAGCACCTCATGCAGAGCATTGTATCTCTGAAATGTTGCAAACTCTCACAAAAGGCTTCTGTCTCTTGCCTCTGCAGGGCCAACATGTGGGAGAGGCCACCAGCCCCAGCTGGGATGCGGGCTCTGGGTCACCTCCACCCACCACTACAGCCATCCAGCTGTGCCAGTGGCACACCATGGACTTGGACCTTCCTGCTCCAGTGGCTGGCGGTGGACCAGGCACAGCGGGACCATTGGGCCCAAATAGAGGCCTGGAAGCAAGAGTGCCTAGAGCTGCTCCAGCAGCAGGGGGACACTGACCACTAGGCCCTGGACACCCTCCTGGGCCTGGCGGCTGCATCCATGCCCCCCACTGACTGACCCCTGCCCATGGCCCTGCAGGGCTCCTGGGTCCCACCTGCCACCCTGTAGCAGGACCTCACTTGGGCTTGGGAGGAAGTTCTTGGTTACCTCCTACCTGCCAGACGTCCTGGCCCAGCCCCACTGCTGTCCCCCGTACCACACACCCAAAGACCTGGCTGTGCATATGGCTACCACCTGCTGGTGTTGCTGTGGCCCCTGGACCTGTGGGGGAATGTGATGAGGCTGGGGTGCTGGGCACCTGCCCCCAGGCTCTGCCCCATAAGCCTCCCTTTCATAGCCCCCCACTCTGGACTCAAAAAACCAGAAATATTGTAAATAGTTTTCCAATTATGAATAGTTTTCCAATTGTAGATAGTTTTCCAATGGAAAGTGGGTTTTTTATTGTTGATGGGTGGTGAGGGTGGTGGAGGGGCTCTGTTGGTGGAGTGGGGAGGGGGTTCTGTTTGTTGAGTGGGGAGGGGTCGGGGTGGGTAGTGTTAGGGAAATAAAGTGTTTTTGTTTCAACCATGTGCGTGTCCTGAGAGCAGTTCTGGGGATGGGTAGGTGGGGGTGCGGGCAGCAGGGCCAGTGCACTGGGGGGGGAGTGCAGGAGAGGGGGGTCAGGCATGCACAATACACTGCCAACGCATGCAAACACCAATGCCATTAAAGCAGTGCAAAAGCATTTAATCCGCTTTAATGTCATCCCCACATGCCCCTTGTTTTGTCTACACATGCCCAGATTTACTAGACAAGCTCCTGATGAAGAGAGGCAAAGCCATTCCAAGCTCTGATTTGGCCTGCTATGGTTTACCCTTGGTTGAAATTGCCACGGGACAAATTATAATTTATGACTGCCTTGCATCTACAGCGGGGACTTGTTCCATGCAACTATACCAGTGGCTGGCCACTGATGATTGAAGTCCCCAGTGTAGCTAGGGCCTGAGTTAGAAACCTATAATGTTTTCTGATTTGCATGCCTATTTGGCAGCTTGTTAACAGTTTATTAGGAATACTGCCATCCAAGTGACAGAAAAGAAACTTGACACAAACCAAAATATTTAGTTTGTGAATTACAATAAAAAAGCAGCCAGATATAAAATTGCAGATCAGCAAAACAGTCTGTTTTAGTAAGTTAAGTAAGTTGATTGTAGCTGTGTTGGTCTAGGCAGACAAAACTCTTTGGGTAGAGGTGATATCTTTTATTAGACCAACTAAATAGTTGCAACGAAAAACATTTTTTGCAAGCTTTTGGGCTTGTATGCCGTTCATCAGGCAAATGAGAAATCAAAGATGGTAAGATGCAAAAAAAAATGTTGCAACTATTTAGTTGGTCTAGTAAAATATATCACCTCTACCCAAAGAGTTTTTTCTCCCTGTGCCTTTAGAACAACACGGCTACACCCAACATCCCTGAAACATGGAAGATATCGTATTTTGCCATTTGAAAGGGAAACTTTACAACATGAAGAAGAAAGAAGCCAAATTCAACACTCTGCCTGCCATCTGATACCCACAGGTACCTTGACTACTGCAGCCAGTGTCTACTCATTTGCATTCTCACAGAGCAGCTCTTTACAAACTAGTTTGTCTACTGGGGTGAACATTTGCCATCTCCGTTTTCTCCTTTGCCAGATGAAGCTTCTTTTCTACCTGGGAGAACTCTTACATCTTTGACTTCTCCTTTGCCTCATGAAGGGCATGTGAGCCTGAAATCTTGCAAAGAAAAAAACATTTTTTTGCAATTATTTAGTAGGTCTAATAAAAGATATCACCTCTACCGAAAGAGTTTTGTCTGCGTTAAATAAGTTGACCCTTTTGTTTAGATTCATGAATAACCTGTGGATTTCTGTATTCCACCAAGAGCAAGTTTGACCTTATTTCCCACAGGTGAGAGAGAGATTTCATTAGGAAACCAAATTGGTTTCAGTGGTAATACTCATGTAAGTAAGTGCTGCTTAACAGAAATGAGGATTGTAGAATGCGGCTCTGGGTTTGTGTTTCACAGTTTGGGGGCCTTGATCCAGAAAAGAGCTCACTTCTGATTTGCTTTCTGTAATTAAGTCCTCTCAGGATTATGGTAGGTCTATAGATGGGAGGGGTGATTTCAGGTTGTGTAGGCAGTCCCAAGCTAACTCAAGGGCAAAGAAGAGTGAAGGTGTGGCAGCACAGATATCAGTCTAGGCTGTGCCAGCCAGAGATGCTCTGGTTGCTGGCCTGCCCTGAAGCCCCGGTCTTGGCATCTTCACTGCCATTGTTGAGGATATCATCAGGTATTACCATCACACTTCTGATTTGCATTATAGACATACCATCAGTACTTGAATATACCACCAACAGTTAGCTGTAGATGGGCCACTAGAAGAATGAAGTTGGCATGGCATTTCTGGAGCATGGAGTTGTACGTCTCCATTTACCTGCATACGCTCGTCAGGAATCAAAACTGAGACCTGGATGAATATTCCTTACTACTCTGGAATCAGCTTGTTTGGGTTTTTGTTCAGCAACCCATCTTCCTTTTTCCTCTTACCATGTGTCCTCACTAGGTAAACAGCTTCCTTTTTTTCTATTTTACCTTTTTGTTAATCAGCTATTGGCAATCCCTACCAAGGTCCTGCTAGCACATGTGAAAATTACAGAAGCTTTGTCATGAATAGGACTTCATTATGGGTTAGATAATAGGAATAAAAATTACATTTATTTGTAACATATTCCTTAATGGGATGGAAAAGCCATGAGAACAAAGTAGCAGTGTGCGAGGCAGGCAGTATTCGATTTGGATTCAGATTTGGCCCGATTCAGGGGACAGTGATTCAATTCACTCATTTGGATCACTCTCCCAATTGAATTCAGCTGAATCTGAAGATTCAATTCTGATTCAGAGAATCAGCGTTTTCGGCCATAGACACAGCTTTATATGTTTTTTCTACGTACCTTGAGGTACCAGGCATGGCTCGTGAATGCTGAGATGCTGGGGCAGATGGAGCATCCCACAGGAGTGCAGGGGGATGGACCCAGAAGTGGACTGGAAGTACTTCTGATCTACTTCCAGCTCTGTTGCCAAGCGCGCAGGGGACCCCCTTATGCTCCTGTGGGACGTTCCATCCACCCCACCATCTCAGCGTTCATGAGCTGCACTTGGTACCTCAAGGTACGTAAAATAAACATATAAAGCTGTGTCTATGGCTGAATCATCAAATCTCTCCAAATCAAATCAGAAGCTTCTGATTCAATTCTGAGAAATTAATGGGTCTCCTGATTCGATTCTGATTCAGAGATTTGGCTGCCAACTCAGGCTGAATCTCCTTCAAATTGAATCAGTGACCGAAGCTTTGCACAGCCCTAGTGCAAAGTGCTTTCTCTTTCTCTCTTTCAGCTTTCTTCAGACAAAGTAGCTGAAAACCAGGAGAGTGACAAGCACCACAACTGATACAAGCATCTTCCATATGTTACACTGAACAAAAAGAATGTAAGGATCCTTCACGTCAGAAATGTCAATTAAAAAATTAGTGGAAGTCTAAGAGCAGGTGTTGGCATGTGTCGAAGTACTTGCATACATATCTTCAGATATTAGCATAATCCTCTGATTTAACTGTTTACAAATGAGCTCTGTTTCCATTTCAAAATTATTCTTTTCCATTTCCTAATTAGCTATATCCATGGATATCCATTTGGATTTTGAAGCTAGAGTCCAGTCTGTCTTTTCACACAGTTGTCAATGGACAATACTGTATATGATGGGTCCTGTGTGTTAAAATGTGTTGAAGGAAAATTTTCCCTAGCCAAAGTGTTCTGGATCCAATGGGCATCACAGCTTTCCTGATATCTTGAACTTAATTGCCTGTGACACTCTGGGGCTAGAACAGGACTCTGCAACTTCCAAATAAATGCTAATCTATTGAACTAGCGATAGAAGCAGGGTTGGTTTTTTTTTCTACCAGTAGTGTTGTGCCACCTTATTTCCCAATAAAAAGGGAGGATACTAGCAGCTTAAGATATGTTCAATTTCATTTACCACATAACGTTGGCTATTTTCAAAGGTGAGTTAAGAGCTAGAGGAGTGTTTTGATATATGTATGTATCCTTGGCCACCAGGACAGAAGTCCAATTTGTATAACAATGCTTATATAAGCTCACCCACTCAAAATGGGGAGCTAGCCCTTCAACCATTCAAAGCACTGCCCTGGTTTTTAGTTTCTCCTCTGCTGAGTATACATGCCCTGTACAATGTGATCGGTACACGCTAAGCACCTTGATCCCATTCAGAATGATAACTGCCAATGCATCACAGGATGTCTGAAGTCTACCAGCATACTATCTGGCTGGCATCACTCCACCTGACATCAGAATAGCAATGGCCAGCAGGATAGAATGATCAAGACAAACTTAAGATATGAGACACCCACTGTATGACCATCCTACAGCCCACAAGTGGCTGAAGTCATGCAGGAGTTTCCTCACCAGCACCCAACCTCTCAATACCACACCCAAGGAGACATGACTACAGATGTGAAACGAGGGGCTGAAAAAAATACCTGACGTTGGAAAAAATGCACATTCCAGTAGCCAAGTCCTTACCACCAGGGGCTGATAAATCATGGCAAAGGTGGTGATGTCTCAACCGTCTATGTACCAGTCAGACATTTCAAGGAATTAACCAAGTGGGGTTATATCATTGGTTCAACCACCTGTAACTATGGCACAGAGCCTCAGTCTATGCAACACCTGCTGCAATGCCTGCTGCTCTAAAGCATATGTACGATGAAAGATCTTGCAAAGTACAATAAATGAGCATAAGCATATGTAACAAAATGGTCAAATGTGGTGTAGAGACATGAGAAGGAGGAGGACAGAAGGCCTGTATATTTCATCCCCAGTTTAATTTTTTACAAGTTACAGCCTGACCATGAGAATGGTTTAGCCTACTGGGATTTGAGTATTTTTCTACTGCTTCATAGCTTTCTTTTCTCCTCAGGCTTGCTCAGTTCTTCTGATAAAACATGACTTCCAATTTAGGAGGAAATTATGTAAATGAAGAGGCTAAATTTCTATTAGGGCCTTGTAAACTTAACTTTAAAGGTCATCTTGGAGGAAATGTCATTTCTGCTTCATTCTGATATTGTACTTTTGGGGTGATCCTAACTGGCAGGGTGGGCTGGCAGGATATCAATGATGATACTTAGCATTTCACAGCAGTGGGGAACTCTGTGCTATGCATTTATTGAGTAGATGTTGGGTAATAAATTGTTTTAATACTAGTTCTTTCTCTAAAAATAATTCATGAAATAAACAATTTGATTTAGGTTGGTGCTATAATCTATTGCAGTGTGATCATACCCATTATGGTTAAAGGATACTGCTTGACAAATGAATTACAGCTTTGAGTGAGCTGTGGATGATGAGACAAACCTAATATCTCTATTTCACTGGTAAAGTTTATTTTTGTTATGGGTTGATTTCATTTCTAAGATCCTGCTTTTTTCAAATACTTGCAATGTACTGTAAAACCCTTTTATCTTTGGTTTTTACGTTGTGCTCATCCCAGTGGTATCTAAACACTTGATTGTTATTGCTGACTCTACCATGTTACTGTTCTAGATTAATAGTGGGGTCAAATCTTATATATAAAGGTGTAACCCTAGCACTAATCTATATACGTATTTTCCTTAGTTAAAAATTTGACTTTTCTGTGGAATGGTCTTAAAGTCAGGGTTTTCAGATGGCTGACTATTCACTGCAAAGCTGTGTGGAATCCTGCTTTGGGGTGAAAATGCCTTGAAAGATTGTTCCCAACCCCACCACCTACCGACTGCCATTTGCTTCAAGGATTATTTCTCTTTTTCTGCTCTGAAACACAGCCAGTTTTGTCCACATTCCTTTGGGCTCTGGGACAAAAAGCTTCCAGCGGCACTTGCCGTAGGGACTTCCCTGCATTTCTTGGGCATTCCAGGAAGAGAGGGAAGCAAAATGAAAGCTGACAAAGGATAATACCAGGCAGATTTGTGCTCAGTGAACTCTCCCCTGTACAGGTCAGAATATCTGTCAGTTCTGAGCTGAACTACATAGCTGAAGAAGAAGCTGGTTCAGTGTAAGGCAGCATTACATATGGTTCCTCTCCACAGTCCTTCCAAATGAAGGTGTAGGATAAGGAGAAATCAGAAGCAAAGTATCTGGCCTTACATGAAGGCCTGGGTTCAGTGATTTCTTATGTAATAAGGTGTTTTCTTCTACATCATTAATGCCAGAATTACTCGCACCAAATCCTCTTATATTAAGCCTTTTACTCCTGACTGTCAAATGTACTTGATTCCCTTGGAAAAGTAGGCATTCC
>NW_005842523.1:382183-385189 GCF_000455745.1 Alligator sinensis
TGAATTCCCAGAAATTGTATCCTAGGGTGACGGGTTCCTCATTTACTGTACTTCACGAAGCATAATTTGACTTTGCAGAATGTTAATAAATTTGGAATCCTCAGATAAAAGGTGATGTCTAGCAGTGCTAAGGAATAGTTGTCTGTAGCACATACTTTTTTTCAACTCCCTTTTTCTCCAAGCCAAGCTTTTATGGAGTTAGTCTGTACGTATGCCAAACTTTCTTCTTATCCACACACATTGTTTGTGTATACATTCTGACTATCATCTCAACTCTGGCATTTTACCAGACATTCTTGATGCTATACTACTTTCTTATTTTCTGTCTCTGTCATTGCAGCTCCTTTCTTTATGGTCTTCTAACTCTTTACCCTAAATTTCAGAAGGTGGAATAAACTGTGGTCATATCTTCCTTTCACTCATTATAACAGGACCATATTGCTTGATACAAACTCATTCAAAACAGACATTTTGGTTTTGAGTTTTCAGAGATTACATCACTCCTGTGAATGGGAAGAGGTTGCTCTTTCTCTTAATTTGTACAGTATATTGGGGATTTTTTATTAATTTCACTTTCTCCATATGTTGGCATCCACTGCCACTTCCTCAGTGTCTCTTTTTGCAGTTAAACAAGTTCAGTGTTCTAAAATCTGAGCTGTAGTTCAGGAGAGTTGCAGGTTACTTTTGGGGGAAAGAAGAGCAGGTAAATTTACCTCATGTCCCAAAGGGTCCTTTACAGCATTCTCAATCCTGGACCATGCCTGGACTGGTGCTTTTATGTACTGCCATGATATAAATAATACATACCATCCCACTCTCATCAGCCATATTATACAATTCTATTTTAATCACCAATAGCTACATGCTACCTATAGTAAAACTTTGAGAAAATTATGATACTTACCTGTCTGATACTACATTTGTGTTTTGGTCATATACTTAACTACTTCATGGAGCACATGGAAGTCCAGAAAGGGGAGATATCACAAACATCCTAGTTGACAAATAATGGTCACAGAGATGGAAAAGCACATAGAATATCAGTAATTCTAAGAGTTTATTTTTTAAAAGCCCTCCCCCCCCCCCCCCCTTAATTTCTTGCCCCTTCTTCTAAAAGTTTATTTTTTAAAAGCCCCCCCCCCCCCCCCTTAAATTTCAGGCAATTCAAATTCATTTTGATAAGTAAGAATTCTTTACGATATAAATGTCTCTTCTTTTTTAATTCAGTTTGGTTTTTTTAAAGGCACAGAGGATGTGACAGGCAGAGAGGGAAAACTACTGTGTAGGACATGAAATTGAAACTGAGGTGCTGATTGTTTGTGCACACTTGCACACACAAAAAGAAGTAAACTAAAGTGAAAGTAATAAATGAAAAAGTTTTTAAAATACCAAACTTGGCTATATTGGGTGAATTGATAACAAAACAATAACATTAGAGAACACTTCTTGCATCATATAAATACAGGAACTCAGTGGGCGCATATACACGTGAGCCCCACTGCACAGTTGGTACTGTGCAGTCATTTTAGTACTGAGCACCTCCAGCAGCATGTGGGTCATTTCTGACCCTACTGCACAGTAGCTCATTGCTACTACACAGTAATGGTGGCATCACGGTTAGTGCCTGCTGACGCTATGTCACCGTAGTGATGAGCTAAATTACCATAACTTGACACTACAGAACCACTGTGTGGTTTCTGTCTTTCACTTTTTTTTTCCATTTGTCAAAGGGAACAGACTGGAATGAACCAAATGTGAGCCTGGCATTTTTATTATCAATTTAATATTATATTATTTCCTTTTTTCCATCTTCTATCTCTATATTTTTGTCTTTTTTATAGTGTAAAGGCCTCTGGCCAAAGACTGTCTCTTTCTGTGCTGGCATAGCATTTGATGTAGCAAGGCTCTGATCCTTCAAATAGTACTGCAGTGTAAATAATGCATAATGCTAGAGACAAATTACAACAAAGGTAGCCTATAGTAGTGGACTGAACACAAAGCCAGCATGTAGGAACTTGTGAATTTTTGTCTAAGCTCTGCCTCCGGATTATTCTGCGGCCTTGTGGTAAAAATACGTTATAATTCGGCCACCAGGCCTTTGCAATCGCTTTTGTGTTCAATATGTTTTGCAATAGCTTCTGCATATAGATTAAGGCTTATTTTGCACATAGATCATGCAGCCATACTTATTCAGTGCACTAGGGTTACACCAAGATAAGAGGTTATTAAGGGGCATTAGTTTCGCCGCAGTTCTGCTTTTGGACTGCGCATGCGACAGGACCTTTTGCCGCAGTTCTGCTTTTTGACTATACATGTGCTAAACTTGATAGGAAACAATAACCAATAACAAGTTGAGCTCGACCTGCAAGGCAAGACGTAACAATAAGGAAATTGTAAGGCTGCCAATAATCGCGCGACACGCTGAAACCCTCTGTTTGTTATCTATAGAAGTGGAACCTCGGGTATGGCTCGGGGTCGACTCTGCTTTGAGCAACTCAGCTCCTTTGTCGATCTGTTTGCGCAAACAATAAACTCGAGTTGGACCTAGCCTGTGTATGTGTGACTCTTTCCTTGAGGTAAATTGGACAAGCTTCCAGGGGCACGAAACTATCAGTTTGTGCAACAATTTGGCGAGCCAGGCAGGAGCAGCCCTTGGACCACCCTGGGATCGGACGACAAGACCGGCAAAAGTGTCCATGGAGTGGCCACCAGACCGCTTTTGGAGTCTGCCGCGGTCACCGGGAACGTGAGTCGGGACACCTGGGAGGCTAAAGGCTCTCCATTGAATGAGTCACCCAGGCTAAGTGGGTCCGAAGGGACGGCGCCAAGGGGTTGGAAGAGTAAGTATTCGCTTTCCTTGTGTCACTTAAATGGTCCTTCGGGGAGCTTGGGAGTTTTGAAGTTTCAGGTATTGGTTTTGGCGTTCAGCATATAGGTCTGGACATTAGGCCCGGGGACTTCCTTTAGAAACATGAGCCGCTGACCAGGTCTGGGACTAAGGCTGAG
>NW_005842523.1:385385-387650 GCF_000455745.1 Alligator sinensis
TCAATACCCGTATATAGATTGCTGGATAAGTGCTGTACTGAACCCCATTCCCCCATGGGTCCAAAAGTGTAAAGGAAAAATGTGTAAGATGTTATTGGCAAAAGACGTTGGGAGAAAGCCCCGAGTACTTCCTGATTCTGGTAGTGAGGGAGATCTGACTCAGGGACTGAGGCGCAGGGACAGAGCACAGTCACCGGCTAGTACAAGCACCAGGGACCAAGAATCATTGCCGTCACCCCAAGCTGACCCCAGTGCTCCGGGAGGGGAAGGCTCAGAGAGTTCCCCAGCGCCACTCCAAGCTGACCCCAGCGCTCTGGGGGGGAAGGGGGAAGAAGGCTCAAAGAATCTCCTAGCATCAGCCCCCCCTTCTTATGAGCCTGAAGAGAAAGACAACTCACAGGATCCTGACCTGGATCCCGACTACCCCTACCCACCTGCCCCATGGCCCCCGACTTGGGGTGCACCATTTTGGGATGGATGGGCGTCAGGCAGACCCTCTAGTAAAACCCGTAACCCGGCCCCCCGATACCAGTTTCCAATGAGGCAAGTAGTGGCTCCGGAGTGGGAAACCACCTTTGTTTATGTGCCTTTCCATACGTCAGATTTGTTCAATTGGAAGAATCAAAATCCTTCTTTTAGAGAGGACCCTGAGAAAATGTAAAATTTGTTTTGGTCAGTAGGACAAACTCATCGTCCCACTTGAGCTGATGTTCAGATGATGTTACATACCCTTCTGACCTCCAAGGAGAGGCGATTGGTACAGGGAATGGCGGATCGGATAGCCGAGGAGCGCATAGGGCAGGGAAGAGACATACGGGGCATATGTCCTATTGAGAGTCCCGATTGGGACAACAATTCGGCGGACGGAAGGGAGCGAAACAGTATTTATTTGGGAATTATAGTGGAAGCTCTGGGCAAGGCAGTGCCACAAGTGACTAATCTCTCTAAATTGTACGAAGTCCGTCAGGGGAAGGATGAATCTCCCTCGGTTTTCCTGGAGTGTTTGTTTGATGCCTTTAAGAAATTCAGTAACTTGAACCCTGAGGCCCCAGATAATCAACGCATGGTGAATCTGATGTTTATTGGGCAGGTGGCCCCAGACATAAGGAAGAAGTTGCAAAAGACTGAAGGGGGACCAGGAAAACCCCTTTCGGAACTAGTAGAAATTGCGTATAAAGTTTATGGAAATTGCAATCAGGTAGCAGAGAGGAAGGAGGAAAATCATGGACAAAAACAGATGGCAATGCTGGCAGCTGCCTTGGGCAAGAGTACAAATATCAGTGGGGGATGGAAGGAGAGACCTGAGGGGGGGCAGAAGAAAGGAAAAGGCCGACCAAAGCCTGATGAATGTGCATATTGCCGGGAGAAGGGACATTGGAAAAGGGACTGTCCTAAGCTGAAGGACAAAAGGAGGGAAACCCCACCGGGGGACTGCCAGATGCGAGCGGAATCCTCAGGGGAAGATTCTAGCTGAAGGGGACCGGGATCCAAGGCCACCGCCCTGAGGGCAAACGCCTGGAAGGATCCCATGGTAAAAATAAGGGTTGGTGGCAGAGATTATGAAGCTCTAATGGATACCAGAGCCACCTTTTCTATGATCCCTGTAAGACCCCCTCTAGCTAAAGAAAGCAGAAAGCATGTGACTGTAGAAGGGATAGAGGGAAGACGAACCAGATTGCCTGTGTGTAAGCCCCTCCTCACGAAGATTGGGAATAATATTTTGGAGCATGTCTTTGTAGTATCCCCTGCTTGCCCAGTAGCCCTCTTGGGGCGAGATTTGTTAACAAAACTACAAGCCAAAATCTTCTTCCATGAGGATCAAATTGTAGTGTGGCTGCCAGTAAAACAGGGCTCAAATTACCAAATGGCCCTTCGGACAGCCAAGACGGGACCAGAAACCAAAGGAGTTGAGATTTTAGAGAATGTTGATTCGTGTGTATGGGCAGATGGGACCCCTGCCCGGGCAAAATATGTAAATCCAATCAAACTTCCCCTGAAGAAGGGAGAGAGTCCTGTGTGTGTGAAGCAATATCCTCTGAAAAGAGCCACCCGCACAGGCTTAAAACCTCTGATTGAAAAATTCAAGCGGTATGGGTGGTTAATAGAGGGATCATCCCCCTTTAACACCCCGATCCTGGGTGTGCCCAAAGCAGATGGCACCTCCTTCAGGTTAGTGCAAGACTTGAGAGCTGTAAACAAAAAGATTCTGGTGGATCATCCTATGGTTCCAAATCCTCACACCATTCTGACCCAAGTTCCAGCAGA
>NW_005842523.1:390836-392221 GCF_000455745.1 Alligator sinensis
TCTATTTGCATTTCCCAACAGGGAGGGGGGTTTAAAGTAGGGCAGTCAAAGTGTCGGGAGACATGGATTTCTAAGGAGGTCACCCCTCGGGAGGGTGCATGGACCTGCGCAAATGTCTCATACGACAAGTTTGATAATTGTAGCTGCCTATTGGGTAAGGAGTGGATTTCAGCTTGGGGCATTAATTGTACTCACTACCGAAATGGTACCACGGTAAGCAAAAATGCAACAAGGAGCTCACTAACCCTAACTTTAATGAGCTCCTGCACCACCATCACAACTGAAGCCTGTGGACTATGGTGGATTTGTGGGCGATGGGCATATAGACAGCTTCTCCCCAATTGGGCTGGGACTTGTTATTTAGGAGCTTTGATTCCTGGTGTTTGGATAACACAGCCTACAACTCCTGGTGTTTGGACAACACAACCCAACACTTATCGCGTCAAACGCAGCACTGATAACTCCTTTGAGAAGATAGCCGCAGGAGGGGACCAACAATGGGGTAATGATGAATGGCCAGCAGAGAGAATCATTCAGTACTATGATCCAGCAACTTGGGAACCGAACGTGGTTGGCAGAGAGCCCACATACTTGACAAACTGCATTATTAGACTCCAGGCCGTAGTAGAGATAGTTACCAACAAAACTGCCGCAGCCCTGCGTCTGATTGGCAACCAGCTCACCCAGCTACGTACTACAGTACTGCAAAACCGCTTAGCTCTTGACTATTTACTTGCCAGTGAAGGAGGGGTGTGCAGGAAGTTAAATTTGTCCAATTGTTGTGTTGAAATCAATGATAATGGTGAATTGATAAAGACCTTGGCGGATGACATGGAAAAGGTAGCGCATGTCCCAGTCCAAGCATGGAACGGGTGGGACTTTGATTGGTTTACATCCTGGCTTCCCCAGCTTGGATGTTTAAGGGGTGCTTTGGTGGCCTTTTGCCTACTAATGTCAATACTTTGTTTGCTTCCTTGTATTATACCCTGCATCATAACCTTTTTGAGGCAAACTGTTCAGTCGGTCGTCAACCGCGAAATTCTTGTGCATTATCAAAAGCTAGCCATCGCTGACAATTATTAAAAATTAGAGTTAGAAGGCATCTTGAGGGGGAAATTGTGGTAAAAATACGTTATAATTCGGCCACCAGGCCTTTGCAATCGCTTTTGTGTTCAACATGTTTTGCAATAGCTTCTACATATAGATTAAGGCTTACTTTGCACATAGATCTTGCAACCATACTTATTCAGTGCACTAGGGTTACACCAAGATAAGAGGTTATTAAGGGGCATTAGTTTCGCCGCAGTTCTGCTTTTGGACTGCGCATGCGACAGGACCTTTTGCCGCAGTTCTGCTTTTTGACTACGCATGTGCTAAACTTGATA
>NW_005842523.1:392358-409353 GCF_000455745.1 Alligator sinensis
GGGGTCGACTCTGCTTTGAGCAACTCAGCTCCTTTGTCGATCTGTTTGCGCAAACAATAAACTCGAGTTGGACCTAGCCTGTGTGTGTGACTCTCTCCTTGAGGTAAATTGGACAAGCCTCCAGGGGCACAAAACTAGCAGTTTGTGCAACAGCCTTGAGTAATTCATTTTGGCTAGGGATAGAAATTACACATAAACTAGTATACATAATTGGAAACCAGTTCAAATCTGTAACACAACAGAAGTTCAGTGCACATAAACTGCATTCAAAATGGCCAAGTTTAAGATAAACCTGAATGGATGTAGTGTTAGATTTAACTGATTTAGGTTAAGTCAGTTAATTGAACTTCTATCCCAGATGCCCTCCAGACTCAAGTTAACTCATAGTCCCCCAGCATCCCAGGATGCTTTGCAGGGTGGGTGAGCTAGCCTTGGCCCAAACTGCCTGCTCCAGCTGAGCAGGGAGGCGTATTCTAGCATTCCCCCCACCCTGCCCCCCAGTTTCTAGCCTGAGCCACTGCAGGCACGTGGCCGCATTTTCAAATGTATGTTTGTTCGCTTGCTTATCGGTTCAATTTATGCAGCTTAGACAATGCTGTGAAGACTGAATCGATTCAGCCTCCAGCTTTTTGACTGTCTGTACTTAGCCTTCATGTCTTTACAATCCTTTTATAGACAGAGAAAATAATCCTTATTACTCATAGTGGTAGGAGTAGTGTTAGTAACACAGAGTGCTCATAAAACAGTAAGAGGAGCCAAGTAGTATTATTACAATAACAATAAAGATACTGTTTTATTGCATTTCACACTCTTATTCAAACCCATAGGCCAGGCACATAACATCAGTCATTACACTCATTGTCTTTTGTGGGGATTAGATTGGCATAATTTTAGCATTAGATTGACACTAATAGCCTGAAGTATAGATTATAGAAGGGAGCTATCATGTACCATGCGTATATCTATGCAGTAGAGAGCAAGAGTGAACCTCCTAGGATTAACAGATCACTAATGCATGGATGGATAACGATGACATGAAAGACAGATTAGACCTAAATGTGTTCTGATTTGCTGGAGAGCAGGACAAGCAAGTATCCTCTCCCTATTATACAAATTATTCTGTGCTGTCTCCATTTTGGGCACCATGAATCTTAACAGATAATATTTGTGCCATTATTTTCTATACAGTTCCCTTAAGGACTTGTTGCACATTAATTTTAGGTGGCTTCTGGAGCTCTTAACCCCTGGATTGTTCATACATTAACACCTGAACCTAAAATTATACCACTCCGGGGCAGTTTTATCTCTGATCTGTGTTACCCAGCTCTTGTTCCATTAATGTGTGGCTATTCCCCACAGATAAACTGCCCATGTTGCAGTCCTCCAGCATCCCAGGATGCAATGTCCTCTCCCCTATCCTTTTATTTTGTGTGGACAAACTCTACTGCCCAGGGGGTAGATCTTGCACCAAGCCATCTTCCCTTCCTGCCCCTGGGGTTTGATCTTCCCACCCCCAGGGGTACAACCCCATGCAAACAGCCTACAGAGCACATGCCAGCTAGCCAGGTCTCAGGGCACAGATAGGTCCAGGAGTGAGATCAAGGTAGGGGGCTGGATCAGGTCCCATGAGGTGGGGCTTCCTTCCCAGGGCAGGGGCTGTAGCTCCCCGCAAATCACCTTCTGTCACCCTCCCCACCTCCTAGCCACCCCTGGAAGCACAATCCCAAATCCCAATTTATTAAAACACGAGAACTTCTTTAATTTACTTCCCCTTTATTTTTTCTTAAATTCTTTTTTTTATGACTTTTATTTTATCCTTCAGTGTCTAACTTTCTGCATTTCACCACCCTTCCCACCTCCCCATTTCCTTTCTATCTTCCATTTCATTACTCACCTCCATTCCATGAACTCTGCCTCCCAGCTTCATGTTTCTGTCCCCACTACTCCAACCATCTCTCACGCACCCCTGCCTAAAGCAGGGATAGAAAGAAGTTTGTCTTCACTCACCAGCTCTGTAGTGGCAACTCACAGCTGTAGCTCCAAGTCAGGTCTCTGCACACCAGCCCTCTAGTGGCAAGTAACAGCTATGGAAGTGTGGAACATTTGGAGAAGGGTTTTAGCCTTATGGTGCAACTGCTCCAAACTTGAACTAGCACTAACACCAATCAACATTTGAACAGCTCAAAGTGCAATGTGTAACAAGGCCTGTATACAGTTTCTGGGGTAAGTGGTGGGAGATATTTAGTTTTGCATCAACCCATGTAAGCAACAAATATTTTAAAAAATTAAAGGCAAGGATTATACGTTCTTATTGTTTCTCCCTCCTTGCCCATCAGTGTTGTTCTGGGAGTATTAAAGCAGCTTTATTTACTTGCTATTACACCTCTATGTAACGAGCAGCTGTCTGGCAACAGGAAGCATTATCCCAAACTATATTTGCGGAGAAGTTAGGATGTTTAAAGATTTTTAATTGATTATTTAATTTCATGATTATTTTCAGTTTTTAAAATATCTGTGGACCATCTACATATCTGATTACTGAGATTAGTATAGAAATTATTCTTTAGTAAGATTTTTCCCCTCAGCCTTGTATCACTGAGTTTCCTCCAAAAAACTGTTTTTCCCTAAGCAATTAGATAAGTACTTTGCAAAACTTCCTGTATTCCTCCAAATTTAGTATGAATGTAATACGTTCTGAGGTAGGATTAATTTAGTTAACTAATATAATTTGAAACTTCCATCTTCTATGCATTAGGGATTTTGAACATTCTATTAACATCTTCATTGCTACTACAGGTGATAGACTACTCTTGGAAGCAGTATATAGTGTCCTCATTTCCGAGTAGTCCTTATCATCATCAGATAAAGATAATGAGGCTGGTTAAAATAACTTGCTTTCTGACAGAGAGAACCTATACTCCCCTTTAAAATCAGCCTTCAGCATTCTCATAGCAGAGGAGGTTCATAATAATTGACTACAGATAGTCTACATAGTATTTATACTTGGATATATACCATCATAAAAAAGTAGAGTTGGAAGGGATCTGAAAAGGTCATCAGGTCCAACTCGCTGCGCAAGGCAGGATCATCCTTATCTAAACCATCATAGAGAAGTGTTTGTTTAACCCAGTAATGCTCAGACTTTTGGTGCTGCAGGCTAAATGAATGACATAGGGCACTTCACGGGCTGGATTGGACCCTGCTTGTCAGGATTGGTCCCATGCCACCAGATTGGGGCCCTACTCCACCTTCCTCAGCCCCACACCTCCAGATCAAGGGCCCACATTGCCTCTCTTGGTCCCACGCTGCCTACTCTTAATCACACGCTGCAGGATTGGGTCCTATACTACCTCTATTCAGCCCCACACTACTGGATTGATCCCCACACTGCTTCCACTTGACCCTGCACTGCAGGATTGGAACTCATACCACCTCCAGCCAGACCCTGTGTGCCCAGATCAGGCTCTAGGCCACCACTGTGCACTCATCTAGCATCATGTTCAGCCTTCAGAGCTCCTCACAGGCCTGGAAATTTGGCATCCGGGAGGAGCAATTGATACCACCACTCCCCTACCAACAAATTTTGAGATCTATGGGGACCTTTATAGGCTGCAAGACTCCTTCATGGGCCAAATCTGGCCCATGGGACAGGGTTTCAGTACCCTGGATCTACCCTATTTTTAAGGACTTTGATGATCTTCAGTTATGAGGCCCAATGTCTGAAACATTAAAAATACCTAATTGGCCATAGGGGAACATGGACCTTGTCTATATCCTGCCACTGCAGGGACAGGAAATGGTTATCATATAAACCAAGTGCTAACTAGGGACCTACCTAATTCACAGCAGCTGCCTTCAGATTTCATGGTCCTGGTGCAGCACTGGGCACCATTTTTGTGGTGGAGCATGGCAGGCCTCTCCACACCTCTGATTGGCTGAGGGGCCCCAGAAGTTCCACCCCTCCCTAGAGATTGACAGATGGCCAGCTGTTAATTTCCAGGGAGGGGCAGGATTTTCAAGGCCCCTTGGCCAATCAGAAGTGTTAAGGGGGCCTGCCACACACTGCCACAAAAATCTTCCCCCTCTCTCTCCCCTTCCCTCCCCCTCATGCTTCAGGACACCAGGGCTTCCTGGCTCTGTTTGCAGCTCCCTTTTTTTTCCTCGCTTGCTGGTCATTGTCCTGGAGGATCCACCAAGCTCATGGTTTCCACAAAAATTGAGAAATCATGAATTTGGTAGGTCCCTAGTGATAACAGGGCTCACAGAAAGGAAGGGAATCTGTTTTATTTTAATGCTTTTCCCTAGAAGGGAATGCACTGAGGGTGGCCGGTCTAAACGATTTGAGAACATGACAGAGACAAAAGCAAACAAAAACTGTATCAGAGATGTTCTAACTCTATCAGGTTTATGGTAAAGGAGAAGATAAATTGGGAAAGAATGTGCAGAGGAGAAGAAGGGAATCACTATAACAACGGAGACAAACCCTAATACTCTCATAGCTGCTCTTTCTGTTTTGTGAACTGTATGAGATTTTCTTATTTGACGCTAAGTCTTAAGAACCTGGCCAGTTTTCTTGCCATTGGCCTTGTTTTATCTTCCAATGTGAATATTATTACATTAGCTACTATTTAGTCATGCAATTTGGGTGGAATTATTTTGGTTTTTTTTTAACATCTCTCCCACCTAGACAAAACTAGGTTATTACTTTAGAAGAGTGCAGAGGAATATGCAGTTAGAAAATACATGGGATGCAGCAGGGGAGGATCCAGGGGGTGCAGTGGCATGGATTCACTTCTTTCAGTTGACCACAGCCCAAGAGAAGTAGCAAGGGAATAAAAATTCTCCCCTCCTATTAGACCCCGACTCCATGCGGCATCCAACGACTAGGGAGATGACAGTCTAATTGCTCATGGATCCTGGTACTCATTAGCCAGAGCAGACAGGGAGCAAACACTAGCATGCATTGCTCACAACAGCTTTATTCAGAATGGAGACAGCTTTAGACAAGCTCCCAAAAAAACAAGAAACTGGGGAGTTGCAGTGAACAATAGTTTTTCCCACCTTTATACACTGGCTTATACTCATTAACATTCACTCCACCTCTGTCCCTCCTTTTGTTCCACCCATTTCTCCTCCCATCTCAAGCTCCACCTTTGTTTACTGTTTGCTTTATTAGCATGAGATTGCCTATGCATTTCATTAATTTACATGCCTTTTTGCTATGAGTGCATGTCTAAGACCTTGACTTCTCTTCTTCAGTCAATGGGCGGACTTTGAACAAAACCTGGAAGCTTCTGGAGGCTTCTTCACCAATCACCTTTACACATATGTTCATCTCGGCTTCTGTTACCAATTACGTGTTGTTTCCCACATTCCAGTCTGTTTCTCTGTCTCGGGGTGTACCATCTTTCACATTCCTAAAACTTTACCTCATTCACAGCATGCAGACTCACACAGATTCACTTGCTGCTTTTTCCTCAGAAAATGGTTGACACAGTTAAGATGGTTACTTAGCATAAGCAAATGGCTGGCTTAGCTATCATTCTACCTTGTGGTCAGCAGCCCTGCTAGGCCACAGGTTAAAGCCTTTATATTCAGCTGCAAATCCTGTGCTCCCCAAAAAGTCACACAGTGTTTCCCTAACACCTCTGTGCTCAGCAGGGTGGGTGCTGCCCTCTCCTGCCCCCTTTCCAGCTACCACTGCTGCTGTTCTCTGCCTGTCCCTAGAGTGGGGTGAGGGTGGGGAGAACTCCAAAGTATCTCCTGCCCAGTATGGTAACCACTGGTCCCGTTTTATATTGGACTGTCCTGTTTTTAAACCCTTTGGCCCCTGTCCGTTTCTGAATGAGGAATAGACTGCAAAAAGTCCTGTTTTTCAGTTCATTGGTGGAAATACATGTCAATCATTTGTCCTTGCAATTCTATTGGCTTTGCCTAGAGGTAGGGCAGTGTGCAGCCAGGAGGAGTCGGGTTCTGATCCAGCCAGGGAGGGAGGGAGATGGAGGATCCCAGGGGCTGGTCACTCTGCACCTGTGTGAGCAGCTGTGGCCGCAGTGTACATGCAGATACAGTGAAAACTGAGGTGCTGCTGCATGCCTGAGTTCCCTGAAACCTGAGCTGGGCATGTGCGGATGGGCCTGGGACTTGGGGGCAGCTGAGCTGTCAGGGCCAAGCAGTTGGTCTGCGTGCACACCCCTCTGTTCTGCCTCAGCACAAGGTAATGGCTGTGAGAGCAGGCAGATGGAGCACTGTATTTGTATCTGCTGAGACATTGGTGGGTCTAGGAGGAGGCTCTTGTCACCATCTTTGCACCCCCAGAGCAGCCCAATGAATCCTTGGGGGGTCCTGCTGTGCAGGGAGGGGGGCCTTTGGGCAGAGGGGCCTCCAGGCTCCTAGGCAGCCTGGGCAGCTCATTAAGCCATTATTCCTCCTCTGGGACAGGCAAACCTGTCTGTCTGGTGGGGGAGGATGGGAAGGTCCCACCGGGCAGCTGGCTGCATTGCCACAGGCATTGCAATGCCCACTGACCCCACACTGCCCAGCTGTGACCAAAATGTGGCCAGAGAAGATGCCCAGTGTCTGTGCTGAATGCTGATAGGGGGGGCAGGTGAGATCCCTGTGCAGTGTGTGTGCCTGTGGAGCTGAGCTGGAGCGAGACCTGGAGGGACTGCTCAAGCTTCACATCTGCTATGCTACATTTTCTCAAGGCTGGACTACTTGGAGAGAATGGCAAAGCTGCAGGATATATGAAACCATGATGCAGGGGGAGCAAGGTGAGGCTCCCTGCTGGCTGAACTGCAGAGGCTACCAAACTTGCTGCTGATCCTAGCATTTGCTCTCCCTTGTTTCACAGGGCACCACACGTTCATCAGTGTGTGATTCATGGATCAAATAGCATGATAAATAGAGAAGCTGTTCTTCATTAGCCCCCCCCCCCAAGATATGGCATATTGAACCTTCCTTCTATACTCAGAGATATACAGGTATTCAAAGCACATAAAGTATTTCTTCATTTTAAGGGGTCTCTTGTACTTTTGCTCCATGCTTTTCATGCATCATTTTTGGTTATAAGAGTAAATTCAGTGCTGACTTGAATCCCATTCAAACCCAGTGGAATTGTTGAGGCTATGAGTTCATGCAGAATTTGAGCTGCCATGTAAAGGCATGTAGTTTTGCAAACTTAAAGCAGATGATTATAGGCACTATTCATAACTTGGCATTATGTTGGTGCAACAATGTATTTTCAGTGCTGCCTGGAAAGGGTTGAATATGTATTTCTTTTTTCCTGTATACTTTTAGATGCATATATAGAACCATCTGCAAAATCTTTTCAAATCCTGTGTCTGTTGTTAGTGTACAGTACAACCTCAAACCTTATTCAGCTGCCTGTACTTGGAACGCGTTCAGGCCAAGCCGTGTCTGAAGCTAGAGTGAACAGGGGATTTGAAATAAGCTGTGATGCTACTATGTATTCCTACCTCACAGCCCATAATTCCTAATCTTCAAGAACTTTTGAAAACAAAAAACATTTGCTCTCAAAGGTGATTGAAACTTGTAATTTTTGTTTGCTCAACATGAAATTGTATAATCCTACAGCACATTGCATGGTTGTCCTATGGAATTATGGTATTAGTACTAATGGAAAGACATAGTTATTACAAACAATTCCAAATTTCACAGTGTGTATATTAATAGAAAGGGATTTTCTCATGATTAAAAGGAAAAATGGGTGGCAAAATGAGGAAAAATTCTTCTTACATAGGATGATACCCTGGTGACTTAATTACTTAAAAAATAAGCAAACAGGAGGTAAATGTTTTAGGTGTTTACAGGTTAAACATTCCAAATACATCTTTTAAATAAGAGTGTCTGCGATCTTGAGGTAGCTAATTGCTCAAGCATCACAGCCATTTATGCTGCCTCATTTTCCCCTGGGATCGACATTCACAACAGGATAATTCTTACCCTGATATAAGTGTCACAGTAGGGACTCAGTGTAATTTGCTGATATGATATCAAAAATAGCATTAAGGTAATTACATTTTGCACTTGTAATATTTCACAGGCAATAGTATGGTTGAAAACTGCACTCTTTTTTTTGTAATCTGTCCATTTTTTCCCTCATACAGGACAGCCGTGAAGTGAATTTACTTGAAGGGTCTTTTACACATACATGTGATGTATAAATTAATTAACTAACCAAACTCTCTGCCCAGGGTTAAAGAATGCATGGTAGTAAATATAGGTAAATTCTTTGAGGCATATTAGCCTGTAGTATAAAAGGTTGTCTTTGGTGGAGATGTGCCAGCTTGACCCTATGCTCCTATCAGGTATTTTCAGAGGAACAATAGAGAGACCTTTCAATATTTTAATTTTTTTGACCCATTTCACTTTACAAAAATTGGGGAATATGGATACTATGAGCATTAGCAGCTGTTCATATTATCTGAAGATTATAACAGCTGATGTAATGCTGGGATAATATAAAATATGTCAAAGAAAGAGAGAACAGTGTTCTAAATGGGCCAGCTCTTGAGCTGACATAAATTGGCATAGTTCCCTTGATTTATATCAAGTTTTGCTGGCAGCATGGTCCGACGTATTCTTTATTTGAGTCATGAGAGACAAAGGAAGTAAGTCATCAATTCATAGATTCATAGACATTAGGGGCTGGAAGGGACCTTGCAAGATTGAGTCCAGCCCCCCTGCCCTAGGAAGAAAATTTGCTGGGGTCAAATGACCCCTGCAAGATAAGCATCCAAACACCATTTGAAGGAGTCTGGAGTAGGTGCTTGCACCATCTCTGGGGGGAGTCTGTTCCAGACCCTGGACACTCGGAACATAAAGAAGTTTTTCCTTATGACCAGACGTTTGTGGCCATTAGACCTTGTTATCCCTTGGGGAGTCCTGGTGAATAACTGTTCTCCCAGATCCTGGTGCACTCCCCTTATGTATTTTTAGGCTGCCACCAAGTCCCCCCTGAGCCTTCTCTTTTCCAGGTGGCTCCAAGTCCATCTGGCTACCACTTTTTCTCTGAGGTTTGAATAAACCTTTGCAGTTATACTCTTGTAGTGCATAATAAGCATGCATTTTGTGATCAAATATTAATAAGTTTATGATGTTTCTTCTCTCTGCAAAAGAGATACAATGGGTGCATCTACATGTGGCTGTACGGAGCCTTTGTTATTGTGCTGTCATTTTGTACTTCTTTTTGGAAGTACTAAAAGAGCACAGTGACAGCCTGTACTGTGCCATGCTGGCCGCGCACGGTTATTTTTGGTCATTACGGTGCTATAGCAATGCAATATAATAAGGGAATGCATTGCTACAGCACCATAGCGGTGGCATCATGGATTTTCCCAACAGATGCTATGGCACCGTAGCGTGTCACTATGGCATCATAGCGTCTTGTGTAGACGTGTCTATTGTGTTCTTGTTGAGGAATACATGCATAGGATATGGAAACTCTGTCTATTTGTATTGTGATTATATGAATCATACCACCCTGGGCTTAAGGAACTTGAAAATCAAACCCTAGTCCATGGTAGATGAGATCCTCAACCGGTATAATTGGTGTAACTCCATTAATTTCAGCATAATCAGTGGAACTATAGTTTCACAGTTGTTTATGTTGATTAACAGCAACTGAGATATGACCCTTAATGCTCAAATCCATTATGCCAATGCCAATTTCAGGCTTTTTAGATTAAATAACACAACAATTGATTTGTCAACAAGAAACGCCTTTTAAAGGGTCACTGTTTACTCATACTCTCCTTAGATGACTGCTCTTTTTCAAAGTTTAGCCAGGCAGATAAGGGAAAGAATAATTTTGGCCAAAAGGTTTATCCCTCAGCCTTTCTTTTTTAGTTAAAATAAACAAATCAAAGCCTAAAATAAAAGATAATCAAGGAGAAGAAATTACCTTCATCCTAACACCCTTTCTTATAACAATCAGCCTTCACTTCTGTAGTGTCACATGTATAACCAACACGGTTGCAGATATTTGACATTGGGTAGGCTACTTGGTATTTATTATGAGTTAAAACCCCCTGGACACACAACCTAATTGATGTGTTGCTTTTGTGAGTCTTCTTACACTTGTACATAAAAGAAAGTAGTTGGTGCAGTTGAACATCGTTTTCATTTCACCAATGAACTATATTAAAAGCCCTTTTCACAGACAGACAAATGCTTGCCATTACTTTATGCTCAAAGGCAACATTGAAAGTGACCTGGCACAGGCAGGAACAGACTTTTTTCTACTAATATGATATGAAAGTTTTATTGTATTAGGAGTTTTCTGTCATTGTGAATTACTATCAGGTTATATTAAGATTCATCTTTACTAACATATAATGAAATGTGCTAACGTGACTACATTTTAGTATCATATGAAGAAAAAACCAGACTGATATGATATTAATGTAGTGCAATACAAAAGTTTCAATACCTCTCTCCTAGGATATATAAAAGGAAGATACAGTATTGTCTTAGACAAGAAGTCAGCTACTTCACTAGGAATGGGTCATGGCCTGTCACTTCAGGCATTAAGTCCAAATTCTGTTAAGTATCGCTGATTTCTGGGTGTCCAGCTGGTGCCTAATTTTTAGAAGTTCTTACTCTTTTGATCTCCAGTGGAAGCAAATTGAAGTTGGAGATGTTCAGCACATTTGAAAACTCAGTCCAACAGTGTTCCAGGCTAGTTACTGATTAAATGGATGCAACAAAAGCTGGTACTGCCTTCTAAAAATGTTGAGCTAGCAGCCAAATTATCAATTTCTCCTTCTGTGTTTTGTCCATAGTCAGTTGGGTGAAGGATTCTGTAGCCACAAATTACAGACACAAAAGATGGCATTTAGAGAACTAACTATATGATTGCACCTGCAAGATGTCTGCCATATTGTGCAAACAAACTTTTATTTGCACTGATGAAATTGCATTCAGAAGGAATGAAGGAATGATAACGTTCAATGAAAATAAAATGTATCATGAGATTAAATCTCACTCAAAGTATAAGTAAAAATAGGTCTTTTCTAAATTTGGTTGCAAAGTGCAAGCAAAGTTAAGGCTAGGCACAGACATTCAAAAAGCCCAAGGGAGAATTGCTCAAACCTATGTGGGTTTCTGTAAGCAGCATAGGTTACATCAAAAGCGAAAAGAACAGAAGTTTCCCCGGGGGAAAGAGGGCATTGAGGCTGCCTGCACTGGCCAAGGTTGTCAGGTTGGGGGCACTCAAACACACCTCCCAGCATGACCTGTGGCCTCCCTGGGCTGTCCGGGATTGTTAAGCACTGCCAAGTACTCCTCCTCCCCCTCCCACTCCCCATGAGCAATCAGTGACAGGCCTCTCCAGCTCAATCTACTGTCACTGTGCCTGCTCATGGGGGCATGGGGATCAAGGATGGAGATTCGACACCCTCTCTGGGTAGCATCTTCAAGTGCATAACTACCCTCCTAGTGAGAAGATTTTCCCTAATGTCTAACGTAAACTTCCCTTGCTACAACGTGAGACCATTGCTCCTTGTTCTGTCATCTGTCACTGACAACAGCCTATTTCCGTCCTTTTTTGAACCCCCCTTCAAATAGTTGAAGGCTTCTATTAAATCAGTCTTCTCTTCTTCAAACTAAATAAGCCCAGTTCCCTCAGGCTCTCTGCAGAAGCCATGTGCCCCAGCCCTCTAGCCATTTTCATTGCCCTCAGCTGGACTCCAAATTGTCCACATCCTTTCTGTAGTGGAGGGCCCAAAACTGGACACAGTACTCCAGATGTGGCTGCAGCAGTGCCAAACAGCAATCCTAAAGGTCTCCTCCAGTATCAGATCAATGAAGTCCTTTTGGTGGAGGATGCTTCAGAGCCATGCCATCTCCTCCTGTAACTGTCTTGCCTGCTCCCCGAGGGAAACCATCAGGAGGCACCACTCACATCGCAGACACCCCCCAACCTGGCTGTCACTTGAAGGAACCTGCAAGCCACAGTCTCCATAGCACCAAACCAGGACCTGGGTAGAAACATTGACAGTGAGTGGTCCTGCCTGGACAGACACCTCACATGTGCAAGCAGAGGAAGAGCTGATTGTGGTAGTGGTTGTGGCATTGCAACATCCTCCACCATTTCTCTGGGTCTCCTAATCCTCCGCCTCTCTCTTTCTGCCCTTCTCTCCAAGCAGACCTTCGCTAGCAAATTTCCCTGTAAACCGGCCTGTTCACTGCTTCTCAATCCTGAAAGGTTCCTGTTGCCCTTCCTTCTAACCACCTTCCTCTCACCAAGCTTACAGTGAAGGAAGGTGAGAGAAAGAGTTTCCAAGAAAACTGCCTAGAGAGCTACCTACTTGCTCTGGACTCTAGTTAAACAAGGAGCTTAAGTATTGGTCTAATTGCTGAGTTTTAGCTACTTTTGCTAAATATATGTAGGTTAGTAACTCTTATTTTAGGAAAGAGCTTTCCTTAAAGGCTCCCCTTCAAAGAGGGGGTGGCAAACTGACTTGAAAACGGTTTGCAAACTGCTGGTTGTTTCCCCCGATCACTGGGGGAGTCTCCTTCTATACCCTCCTGGGCCTGAACTTGTTATGCTCCCTTGGTTTTGTCAGACACAGGCAGCAATCATCCAACTAGTAGTATTCCCAGCTGTTCAGAGCCCACACCCAAACATACAGCCAACCAACCAAATACACAGACAGCTCTGGCTCACTTACCTTCCTGAAGAAGGATCTGGTGCCTGGCTTCTCTTTCTGTTCCTCTTCCTCCTCCTGTTCCCAGGAAACTGCTTGCAAACTTCCTTGTTTGCTGCCCTTGTTCACTGGCTCCCTGGTCACTTGGGGAGTTTCCTTGTACTCTGGGAGGGAACAGAACCCAAATAGCATCTCAGAGTAAGTGGGGGAGGAAGAGGAAGAGGCAGAGACTGCAGAGAGCAGGGTGGGGGAGAGGAAGGGATTGTGGGGATCAGGGGGAAGGGGCAGAGATTGTGGGGAGCTGGGAGTGGGGAGTGCAGATAGCAGGGGGACAAAAAGGTTGCAGGGGGAAGAAGTGGTAGGGGCTGAGGGCAAGGAGGCCTCCTGACCCTGCTTCCCTCAGCCACTGCTTTCCCTGCTGTATCAGTGGGAGGGGGATGAATTTAAGACAATCCCCCAATAATTAAATTCTATATTTGGAAAATTATAATGGAATTATAAGTTTTCCATATAGGGATTATAATTATTGGGGAGTCATCTTAAATTCAAGGTCACCTTAGATTCAAGTGAATACAGTCTTTTCCATTGTAGTTTTGTCCAATATAATGCCAGGTCACATTGGGCTAAGCATGGTGCATGTATATCTATACATGCATGGAGACAGCTGGTCCAAGGAACATACTATCTGAAACACTTAATCTTCAGTGTTAAAAGCACAGAGTTCATGCTTGATGCATACACAAGCAGATTTTTGAATATTCAGTTCAGCATAACTACAATGGATGCTGCAGTTGGAAAGCTGAAAATAGGGATGAGGGATACGAGGTACAACTTGAAGTTTGGATGCCCTGATTAGCCTCCAGTGAAAGGGGGAAATAAACCTTTATTTCCCTGTACAGGAGCTGGCACAAACTGCTGTTGCCTCAGTACAAGAGCCTCAAACAGGGCATGCTGTACTGAGGTAAGGTGGTAGTGGCATTGTGGGCTCCCTGAGGGTTGCCATTCTAGTACCCTCTCTGAATTGATGCCCAGGGTCACTGACTGCTCACTCCTCCCCACCTTCTTCCTCCAAGTTATGCTTCAGCAAGATATAAGAAAACCAACCTGGAGGCTGAAATATACAAGTCTCTCTTGAGAAAAAAGAAAAATGCTTATTAGGGGAAAAATGTGGATGCTGCTACCCTGAATATATTTGAAATGTCTGTTAGTTTAATTCAATGGAGTCATTAAAAACTACAGCAGATTAAAGGCCCTGCCCCCTTAGTTCCAGTTCTGTCCCCTGAGGTTTAGAGGCTTGTCATCAGAATGGCCTTGATTAAAATAGCAGCACTTCTATCTAAAGATTACTGCTCTCCATCATTAAAGCTACGTTATCTTTCTCTTCAGACTGATTTTTAATTTTTATGTTTGCAATTATAAATGATTTACAGCGACATTCATTGAACGACCTGTCCAGAATCATTAAATTCTCCTAGGTTGAATAACCTGATGTTCACCTGGAATTAACCACATCAGTGACATTATCTTGCTGAATTTTTGGCAGCTTTAAAAGTAGAGAGCTTATACTTCTTTTTCTGACTAGGAAAGTCCAAAAGGTACATGCTAATTACAGAATGCTGTATATCTTATATAGCTGTTTGCAGCAAACACTATTCGGTGTTATTAGGGGATTAACTTTCCATACTAAAGGCTAAACTAATACTTATTATACAGATTATAGCTGTGAGGGGGCCTAAGCTGCTGTGGAGGCCATTATTCTGCAGGATCCATCCACTACCTACCCATGAGGACAGTATAGGACAACCAGTATAAGTGTAAGGAAATTCCCAGGACCCCAAGAGCACTTTAAAACATTCCCCTAAAGTTGAAAGGAAAATGTTAGTCTCCAACTTCTCTTTTTCCTCCTCCAAGATAAACCAACAAGTTTCCATTAATATTTTTTTTCAATCCTAAACAAAGAAATGGAAGCACTGTTGGGCTGTAGGGCTATAATTCTAATGTAACGTAACATTGACCGAAATATACTTCATGCTTTTATATCCATGATCCTAGCTGTTGTACTACTATTTTGTCTATCATTTTGGATACCTGTGTGTTGTTTTGCGTACATTTACTGCCTAGGATGTAATGTGTTTTCTTGTAATGTTCCAAAACTGAAGCCTATAAAATTATTCAAACATGCTGTAAAAACCCTACTGATTTTTATGTGGCAAACTTGGAGATGGGGTTTAGCTTTTTGTAAGTTCTTGAGCTATACCATGATGTGCAAAATAAATGCAAATGCATGAATAGAAGATCTATGTTCATTTAATAAAGTCAGAGGGAACAAATTGATACCATTTCTACATCAACGTGTTAGGTAATGAAAGTGATAATTATTTTGTAATGTAGTATATATTATGGGCATGATTCTCTTGGCCAGAAGTGTTTCGAATTGGTAAATTATGATGCACTGTAGCAACATGTGCGATCTTGTGTCTATGTCTAACCGAGCATGGAGACAGGTGGCCTTGAAAGCTGCTTGGGAGTGTACTGACTAGGTCTGTGCAAAGCTTCGCCGGCTGTTTTGTTTCAACGCTGTTTCAACTCGTACTGTACCAGGCATCCCCTCCTCCTCCCTCCAGCCTGTGCTGTGGCAAGACTTGCTCCACTGCCACCTGCATAAGTTGGAGCGACTGTGCTCTCCAGCAGGGCTGGGGTGAGCAGTGGGCTGTGGGTCAGGAGTGAAGGGAACCAGAAGGGCTGTGTGGGCCGTGGGTTGAGAGTGAGCACCAGCATGGCTCATGGGGGCAGGGGACTGTGTGTTGGGAGTGAGGGCCATTGGCAGGGCCAGGGGTCTCTGGCTTAGGAGTGAGAAGCAGAAGCAGGGACAGGGGGCTGCAGGTTGGGCGTGAGGGGCACTGCAGGGCCGGGGGCCTGTGGGTTGGGAGTGAGGTGTCCCCCTGACAAGTGTCCTCTTTTTTGGAACTGGAAACACGGTAACCCTAGCATCGCCTATACATCTCCCTAGAATAACTTATTTCCTGCTCAAATTTCTTCATGTGTTCAACTTACAGCACAGCACTTTGGAAAACTTTTCTATCTTCATATAATATGGAGATAGAAATAGTTATAGATATAATTGTTGACAGTTAGACAGATAAATAGATCATTCATTTAGAGAAATAGTTGGAGACAGTTTCTGCCACTGTCAGAGAGTAGGCTATATGGACCATTGGTTAGACCCAGTGTGCCACTTTTCGTGTTCTTCTGTTCTTAAGATCCTTAGTGCTTCCCCTTGCCTATCCTGGCAACGATATCCTTAGAGATTTTTTCCTTTTGGCATGTTGAAATCCTTAATTGAACCACTAGTATGTTTCTTTAAAGTGTTTCCCCCACTTGATCTCCTAAAGCAGTTTTTTAAGCTTTCACTACATATGTTTTCAGCTTCCCTGGGCTTTTCCTTAACTAATGGCATTATGATGGTCTCTTTTGTGTCTTCAGGGATCTCTCTTGAACTATGTGAACTTGTAAAATGTCAGTGAAGACTTCTAAGTTTCTATTACCTCTTTTTTTGTGCACTTGGATATCTTGATGACTGGTCTCAGTACTTCCTTAGGTCTCAGTTATGAGCTGCACTGTGCCCTAATATGGCAGAGTAAAGGGAATAAGTCACTGCCTTATTTCCCTGCAGGGTTCACTCACACTGTGGGTCACAACATGACTGGTCAGCTGCTATGAGGCCACTACTTCCCCTACTGTGCATCACTGAGCTGATATGAGCAGGGGGAAGAGAAAGTTGTGCAAAGATGAGATATGCTACCATTTACTTCATCAGTGGAGCAAGGAATTGAATTGTGGCTCATCAGAGCACATTTATGCTACAAAAAAGGGTGCATTCTTAATTTAGATGGTCTGACTTGAGTTTGCTAACTCTGGTTAAAAGAACAGTGTAGACAAGCCAATTTTTGGCTTTTAGCTTTGGTTAACATCTTGGGTTTAAGGTTGTGGGAAGCCTGCAGTAGACACTGAGAGGTCCTACTTCAGAGTAGCCAACAGCTTGGTTGTCCGGATCATGTTCTGTTCAGACTTTCTGAGTATGATGTGTGAAACCAAAACCATCTTTTGTATATCTCCTTTGCTTTTGATGGAGTTAAAATAGAGATTAATTTGGCCTATTCAGTTTTTTTCCTTATTAACAAAGTTCAAAATACTGTATTTACTTGCATACCACCATTTCCCCAAAAATCAGTACCCCAAAATTGGGGTGTGTGTCTTAAATGGGGATTCTGATTTTTCTGTTGGAATAGAAGCACCCTGCTTTGATGCCTTCTCTAGCTTTGAT
>NW_005842523.1:409367-420303 GCF_000455745.1 Alligator sinensis
TCCTGCTGGCAGCAACACTGGCATTTCCATTCAGGCAGCTGAGGGAGTCAGTTGACTTAATGACGTTTTCCTTCACTTCCACAAGTGTTAATGACTGACTCCTTTTCAGTGGTCTTGATGTTCTACTAATCAAGCTAACCTTCCTTCTTAGTCCTGGTCTCTCTTCTCCCATTTCATACTTTTGAAGACAATTTAGCACTTTTCAAAATTGTAGATTCACCCACAGAGATCTATCCTCAGCAGATGCTAGGGTTTCTTGCTTAACCAAGAGATGCAAGGGAGGGTGAGTGATCTGAAGATTAGGCTCTGTCCCTGATTTATGGTGCCATAAAACTGGAAAAATCTTCTTTCTTTGATTCTGCCTTCCCTAAAAACAAGGTTTGTGTCTTATTTGGGTGCTTGTGGTATGCAAGAAAATACAAGCACCCTATTCAAATTCGCTGACGACACTAAGCTGTGGGGGAATGTGGGCACGCTAGAAGGGAGGAATAGGCTGCAATTGGACCTAGACAGGTTACAGGGGTGGGCAGATGAGAACAGGATGGGTTTCAACACTGACAAGTGCAAGGTGCACCTGGGGAGGAAGAACCAGCAGCATACCTACAGGCTGGGGAACTCCCTTCTTGTTGGTGCAGAGGCAGAAAAGGATCTTGGAATCATTACTAATGCCAAAATGAATATGGGCCGACAGTGTGAGGACGCGGTCAGGAAGGCCAACCACACCTTGTCATGCATCCACAGATGCATCTCAAGCAGGTCCAAGGAGGTGATCCTCCCCCTCTATGCGACACTGGTCAGGTCGCAGTTGGAGTACTGTTTCCAGTTCTGGGTGCCACACTTCAGGAGGTATGTGGACAGCATTGAGAGGGTTCAGAGGAGGGGCACCTGCATGATCGGGGGCAGCAGGGCAGGCCCTACGAGGAGAGGCTAAGGGACCTGAACCTGTTCAGCCTTCACAAGAGAAGGGGATCTAGTGGCCTGTTACAAACTAGTCAGAGGAGACCAGCAGGCACTGGGGGAGTACCTGTTCCCCTGAGCACTACCAGAAATAACGGTCACAAGCTGGCAGAAGGTAGATTCAGACTAGACATCAGGAAGCGCTACTTCACAGTCAGGGCGGCTAGGACCTGGAACCAACTTCCAAGCAAAGTGGTGCTGGCTCCTACCCTGGGGGTCTTTAAGAGAAGGTTAGACGAACACCTTGCTGGGGGCGTTTGACCCCAGTACTTTTTCCTGCCCAGGCAGGGGGTCGGACTGGATGATCTGCTCAGGTCCCTTCCGCCCCTACCAACTATGAAACTATGAAACAATAGAAGACATGTTGCCAAAGCCATTCTGTGCCATTAATGTGATGCGAGTGTCCTTTAAATAGTCAATTGTGAATTCCCTCTGTGTGAGGAGATGTTTTACCACCTTCTATGCCAGCTGATGCCCTTCCAAGAGAATGGAAGAAGTGAGTTGGGGGCATTCTGAGGTGAGGCCTGGGGAAGATAGGGCAACTGGGCTCCAGTTCACCATAATAAGGTTTTGAGGGAACTTATATCCACTACCACTATAAGAGTTGAGCACAGGGATAGAAACCACAACAGAGAATTGGGAGCTAATGAGAAGGAGGCCACTCTGCCTGAAATGAGACAATAGTACAGAGCTAGAGTGGTGTTTTGAAAGAACCATGCCTCAGAAATCTTCAGGGTCTTCCCTGGTCCCTCTTTTGATCCATGAAGTTGGAATTATTTAATTACTTACTTCCCATCCTTTTACAGGGAAGTGGAAGTAGCAGCACTGCAGGGCCTGCAGTGTTACACGAAGGTAGGGATGAGCAGCACAGGTAGAAACGGACTTTATACTTCTGTAATTCCTCTGTGCTGGCAAGTAGGTACAGTCTTGTGCAAAAAAATGTTCATATTCATTCTGTAATAAAGTGTCTGTGCTGCTTCCTGTTTCCATTTCAAAGCTTTCACTCTCATTTTAAAAAGTCAATTAATTCTTGCCTCTTTATATTTATTTTGTGCATACTTTAAAAACCTTTCAAGAACTTTGCTACAGTATGTGATTCACATTTGTTTGTTTTTGATTAATTTGTTTCACTTGCTTTAACTCTTTTTCTTGTAATACTTAATCAAATCTTTCACTTCTCATGTTCTTTGGATGGTTCAAAAGCTTTTTGTTTATCTTATATATTGTTCCATATATCAGTTTCGAGTCATGTTGGCTTCTGTTGTCATTTTGACACTGATTTACTAGAATGAACTTACATTAAAAAGTCTCATACTGTTCTTTCAATGCCTCCCACTCTACATTAACATTTTTCAACAATAGTTAGTTCTAATTAGTTTTCTCCAGCCTATTTGGCAAACCTATCACAATGTTTTCTGGAAACAAAGTAAAAAAGGCTAAGGAATATTAGACATTTTAGGACAATTGATCAGGAAAGCCTTTCTAGTATCTCTCTCTTAAATTAATGGTGATAGCCAATAAGATTTTTCTTTTATAACAAGCAGCTCTTATTATGTATTTGGGGGGTTGTATGTGTCTATGTATACACACACACAAATATATAATAGGAGCTGTTTGTTATAAAAGAAAAATCCTGCTGGCTATCACCATTAATTTAAGAGAGAGAAGCTAGAAAGGCTTCCCGATCAACTGTCCTAACATGTCTAATCTAACATGTCTAATATTCCTTAGCCTTTTTAAAGCCATATATATATATATATATATATATATATATATATACAATATATATAAACCCCCAAACACACTGCCTGCTGTCTTTTCACCACCTTCATCATTTTCTGTTAGCTAGGGAAAGGTGAGTTGGTTCAAGATTTTTTTTTTTAGCCTGTAATTGTATTTTCAAACATTTTCAGTGGGACTTGTACTCTTACTTTACATAGGCACTTTTGAGAAGTATTCCTGGGTTTCAGATCTATTTGTTGGGACTGTGAAGGCATTTTCATTGGGTGCTACTGTGATTGTATCTTCTTCCCTTGATCTTCACTTTATTCTCATTTACACTACAGAAAGTGGAAAACTAGCACTGGACCCAGATCTCTTTAGGTAAAACAAAAGGTTGTCTATGTATTGCCATGCAAGGATACCTGACCTAGTTCTGAATGGCTTCTGGGTAACAGAATCTGAGGAACAGTCTGTTCAGCTGGGTGGGATACTGTTCTAATATTGCTGTACTCTTTCCAGTAGCTGAATTCGATGGGATATCCTCGTGCAACAGTGATCCAGTCTTAACAAACTTCCCTCATGCTCCACTTCAAACAAGTGACAAAAAAGTTTGTTTGCTCCTCTCTGTTGAATTTGAGCTCAGTTCTACAGCTGCTAAAACAGTTTTCAGTTTCTTAGCTCTGTTTCTTATGAACTGGAGAGAGATTTTTTCAGGGGTTTAACTTTAAAAAAAAATCCATTATTAATTTTAAATAAACAATAGACCATATCTTTTGGTGGTTTAAAGTGATAAAGCTTCATTGTTTTTAATACAGCATCCATTTTTTTTTACTTGTGGATCTTGGTATTGTAATATGTCATTCCAAACTGTTCATGGAGGATAAGGCAGTTTCTCCTTGAATGATTTTTCATATGTTGGACTTACAAGTGATTGTGATGTGTAAAGTATAGGCAACAACTAAAATACTTCTATTGGTGTTTGTATTAGCTCAGCTTCCAAGAGTTGTAGTGGTTGGCCCTGATCCCACTGTGCTGGGCACTGTACATAATCACAGCACGCTGGCAGCCTAACTGTTCGACATGGTCAAAGTGCTAGGTTAGGAGAAGCAATCATTTTCAGAGAAGTCTAAACAAATATTTATGGAACATATGTCATTTGCTAAGGCTTAAGAAAAGAATATTGCAATAATAAAGATGAGAGTGTGGAGATGAGTTATGAATGAATGGGAAAGTTTGTATCATAGATACTGCCAGAAGAAGCTGAGTACTTCTAAAATGTATTCCAGAAGCTGGGTTTAGAAATGTGGAGGTAGAACTTGCTGATCAACATCCACTGATATATATTACATGATATATATTTACATTGTGTGACCCTAATATGTGTTTTATGAAAAGTAGATTAGAATAATGTATCACCAAGCAGGTTAGAGCTTTGAGTGGGTGGGTGAAATCTGTGCATATCTTCTAGGCATTTGCTATTTAAGTCTCTTATTTGAACCTATTAGCTTCTTTGCCAGTTGCATAGGATATGACTACATTCTGTGGCAAGTCTGCAGCATGCCAGGTAAATAAACAGGATTCCATTGAAGATATACCTGACTCCATTGCCAGCTTTCATTCCTAACTGGAACAAATTAAAAAACCAAAACCTTGATTAGTGGCTTGTGTCAAAAGGGTTAATAATATATAGTGGTTGTGAAAATGGCACATACACTTACATTATAAGCCAACAGTGAGCCCTTGTTGTGAAGAAGGCTAACACCATACTGGGCTGCATTAGTAGGAGCATTGCCAGTAGACTGAGGGAATAATTCTTCCTCTCTATTTGGCACTGGTGAGTTCACATCTGGAGTATTGTGTCCAGTTTTGGCACCCCAACTATAGAAAGGATGTGGGAAAATTGGAGAGAGTCCAGTGGAGGGCAACAAAAATGCTTAGGGGCCTGCGGTACATGACTTATGAGGAGAGGCTGAGGGAACTGGGCATATTTAGCCTGGAGTAGAGAAGACTGAGGTGGGGAGGTAACAGCCTCCAACTACCTGAAGGGAGGTTTCAAAGAAGGTGGTTAAACTGTTGTCAGTGGTGGCAGATGACAGAACAAGAAGCAATAGTCTCAAGTTACAGCAAGGGAAGTTTAGGTTAGATATTAGGAAAAACTTTCACTAGGAAAGTAGTCAAGCACTGGAACAAGTTACCTGTAGAGATTGTGGAATCTCTACCCTTGGAGGTTTTTAAGACCTGACTAGACAAAGCCTTGCCTGGGATGATCTAGCTGGGGACAGTCCTGCTTTGACCAGGGGGTTGGACTAGATGACCTCATAGATTTCATAGACATTAGGGGCTGGAAGGGACCTCATGAGATCATTGAGCCCAGCCCCCCTGCCGGAGGCAGGAAGTTGGCGGGGGTCAAATGATCCCAGCAAGATAAACATCTAAATGCCTTTTGAATGAATCCAGAGTAAGTGCTTGCACCACCTCTGGGGGAGTCTGTTTCAGACCTTGGACACACAAACTGTAAAGAAGTTTTTCCTTATATTGAGTCTGAATCAGCCTTTTAGAAGTTTGTGACCATTAGACCTAGTTATCCTTTGGGGAGCCCTGGTGAACAACTGTTCTCCCAGGTCCTGATGCACCCCCTTATATACTTTTAGGCAGCCACCAAGTCCCCCTGAGCCTTCTCTTCTCCAGGCTAAACAGTTCAATGTCCCTCAGCCTCTCCACGTAAGTCTTGCTCTCTTGGCCTTTGATCATATGGGTGGCTCTCCTCTGGACTCTCTTGAGCTTATCCACATGCCTCCTGAAATGGGGGTCCCAAAACTGCACTAAGGCCAAATAAAGTGGGAAGATGACGTCCCTGGTTTTGCTTGAGATGCATTGGTGGATTCATGGCAGAGTTTGTTTTGTTTTGCTGGGCATGGCATCACATTGGGGGCTCATGTTCATCATGTGGTCAATCAAGACCCCCAAGTCTCTTTCAGTCATGGTGCTAGCAGTCCTGAGGTCCCTTCCAACCCTCATTTTCTCTGATTCTCTGACTCCAATTCCTTTGGCCAACTGTGGTCTCTTCAAGTTGCTCTTTTCTTATAAAGAGGGGTCAGTCATCCTCTGGATAATGACATTTGCAAAAAGAGGTTCCTCAATGGATCAAGACCTGATAAAGCAGTCCTGTATTGCCCTGCTACTAGGGTATGCTCAGACATACCTGGAATAGGGAAGAGCATTTTGGGGAGGTAGAGATTGTAGGATTGGTTTGGAAGTATAAACCTCCTGTCAGAATATCTTCTGAGGCTGCTCTGAGTTGCACCAGAGGTGGAGTAGCCCTTAGTCCAGCCTAGGTTTTGAAGGGTACACAGGCAATATATAAAGCTCAAAAGCCCTCCACCTGCCTGTGTTGCACCTATTAGGTGCTGGCTCTTAATCTGGATGGAATGCAAGTTACTCACCTAGCCAAAGGAGTTCAGCACTTTTTTTTGTCTATTCCTGTTCATTTAAAAATAAACTGTCAGAGGAGCAGTGACCTCCCTACTTCCAGGTCTTTGAGAGCCCAACACTTCTGATAATTCCAATAAATGTTTATTAAAAGATTTGCACTGGCTTGTGTGCTTCCTATCCACAGTGTGTGTTTGAGAGTGCATAAAGAAATGCAAAAGTGTCTTTCCAGTTGTATTTAGAATGTGCCACAAAAATAGCCCAGTGTCAAATACTGTTTGTATATCATTTCCAAATGTGTCCGGTGCATTTATTTGTTATGTGAGCACATTGATATGTCAGTTATTTTTCAAAATGTTAAAATATCATTTTAAAAAATAGCTGTTTCATCTGCCTCTCAGTATTCAATATTAGTTTTTTATTGTGAGAGCACATCCTCAAGTGTCTTCAGTTTTCATGGTAAGTGTTTGCAATTCTTCCTGATATATGCAATAAGAGATATGTATGTGTTATAAAAGAGCTTGACATTTCTAAGGTACTTGGTTAAACTTACCTGTTCCAGACTACTTGAAAGGGCAGGAGCTAGCAAATCCTGTTTTTGTTTCTTTTCCTTATCACCCTACAGAGTTTCAATTGATTTGCTATGACATTTCAGACCATATTTAAGAGTAACGTATTTAAGACCAACAAATGAAAGCCTCTTTAGAGCTTTTGAAACACTGACTTTATAGTAGATATTCTTGCTATTTTGCATGCAACATTTAGGTACATCTCAGATCACGGATTTGAGTTACTTACTGACAATAAGCATATTGTTTCATTGACTTGGTTTGCCAGCTTAAGTCCAGTTACTTTTGGTGATTTATAAAACTGATGTTTCTTTTTAGTGAAACTTAAACCCTTTTCTGCTGTAGTTGCTGGGTTTGAACATGTAATAGACTTACCAACAAAAAGAAGAGAAAAAGGACCTTGTTCTTAATTGCAGCTGCTTTAAGGGCCATTACATTTATTGAGTGGTGTTAAAGAGCTTCAATATAAATGTGAACTGGGCCCTAGATCTAAATGTATGCCACGGTACAATAACACCAATTTTGTGAGCTTCCTATGATGTAAATTCATCATACTATTCATTTTTTGTTCCTTTACCAAATATTCTTCTGTTTCTCAAGTTCTCATTGTAATATTATATTTCCTTCATGGCAGAGCATACCTGAGTGAGCCAATTTATACTGACAGCTTTCCAAAATTAGCGTGTTTATGAATTCTCAGTTCATTTAATATTTTGCTGCTGCTTCCCACAGTTTGGGCACCTTTGTTCTGTATCTGACATTTCTCCAGAGTTATTTTATATATTTATATTTCAAGACTGCTTAATGTTTAATGAGGCTGAATACTTTGTGAAAAGCTTCAGAGCACCCAGGCTGGTTAATATTTTATGCCTATTTATTGACAACTGTATTGATCTTTTTAGCATCTACTAAATAAGACAGGGAATAAACTGGACTGTGGACAATTTTATTTAGATTGTGTGCTAAATATTTTTTTGACAGTGAATATCTTCAGAAAATGTTTTGTTTCTAGTTGAATGCAGTAGAATTTTGAGACTATTTCTTTATGTTTTTATGCTCTGCACTGCTTTGTGTGTTCTGTTTCATTTGTATTACAGGATAAATTGATGCAGAAACAGGAAGTGTCAGGATCATTAAATTGCAAGCACAGGTCATTTGATATCTTAGATATAATATTTGATATCAACACAATGCGTTTCACCCCAAATCATTATATAACTTCAATGGGATGCACACATGTAACCCATCTACTTTTAGGCTGGAAAGTATCTACTTTGCAAAAACTAACCATTTTGTAGAAAAAAGGGAGAAATGGGTAAATCAGTTGCAAGTTCCCATAAAAGTCCAGGTAAATCTACTTCCAATTATCTATACTGGTTTGCAATGTCCCATTATAGTTACCAAGTCAATAGCATATTTTCCTGTATGATCATGAAACCACACTATTCTAAGAGGCCTTTTTTTTGGCTACCTGTTATTTGGAAGACCCAGTGGTTCCAAATGTAGCATCCAGAAATATCTGGGACTCCAGGCAGCCAGTATGAACCCTATGCAGCCAATGATATCTGGAAGCCAAAGCAGTCTCTAACCAGCTGGGCAGAAAAAGAAATGTGGTGATAATATAGACTGCCTTTACATGTGCTTGGGGTTGAGGTGGGGGGAGGTGTTTTAATTAAAGCAGTTCCTTGACAGCGCTTTTATTAAAACACCACATTGTCTCGTGTATTGAGCCCCCAAGGGTTTAAAAATGGCCATGGGATGCTTTATCTAAACTTCATTAGATGAGGTTTAGATGAAACACCTCAGCGGTCATTTTTAAACCCAGGGGTCTTATACATGTGACAATGAGGTCATGCTGGAGCATTCTAATTAGAACACAGAGCAGATTTGATTAATCATGTTCTAATTAGAATTCGAATCAGCATATGTATAGGCACCCATAGAGGCTAATTTCAAACTCTGAGAAAAGTATTCTAGGATTTTAATGTCCATGCTAAACAGACAGAAAAGCTACACAGTAAACTCTGTGGAACTGAATTTACCTACAACAAAGGATAGATGGCTGTTTCAAATCTGATGTTTATACTACCATATTATCCACCCAGCAGAGAGGTATCTTATATTCTCAAGTATTAAATGACTACAGCAATAATACAAATATTTTTCTTGCATCAAGATCACAAGTAAATTGTTCTCTTGCAGAATATGTAAAATAGGATGTGTCTACACGAGACACGTTAATGTGTATTAGCCTACTTTAATGTGAATTATAGGCATGCATCTACACATGTATGCACTTAATGTGCATTAAAAATGGCAAAATTCAGCTAGTCGCACCTGCAAATGCAGGTATCAAATTTAGGTGTGATTAAAGTGTATTAATGCACATGTAGACACGGCCCAGCACTAACTTTAGTGCTGTGTCTGCCCAGTCACTAGGGGCACATGGCAGGGCTGCAGGGACTTGACACTAACTTTAGTCCTTGCACATATAGACATCTGCCAAAAATCGCTTAATGCATATTAAATTGAGTCATGGTTAAATGCACATGTAGACAAACCCATAGCAACATAATCTAAAACTGTCTACACTGTATGACAGCTTTCACTTCTTTCCTGTGGATTTGGATCTGCAGAACAAAAACCAGAATTTTATTATTTTTATTCTCCTATTAATTTTAGTTGCTCAAAATATATTTTGCAGGTAACAGTTCAGAGTGGACCTAATAATTCCCATGTTTGCAGTGTTCTAAGACAGGGAAGCTTTGGGATTTACTATAGATGCCAGATCTCTATTGTTAACAAACTAAAAATTGGAGGCAGCGAACAAAAGGATTGCTGAGAACTGGAATTGAATAAGGATGCAACAAAGCTTTAATTGGAAAACAATCAAATTAGGGGAGGGATCTTTTGGGTTTTTTGCCAGAGTATTCAGGACCTTTTCTCATTCTCATTATCCAGTGAAGTTCAATTGTGGTCCCCCTGAGAAATCTCCTTATGGTTGTAAAATGTCTGGTCTGTATACTATTGTCAAATTAAGGGTCTGGGAAATCTGAGAGAGGTGATTGTGTTGTGTTTATTCACTTGATGAATTCTAAACTTGCTTGCTTGCTTTCTCTTGTGTCTTAATGTCAAGAGTCCATGTGAGATGGAGTAGAAGTAGTGTTTGTAGAACCTCAACTCAGCTGCATCTAAAATGTATGGTATGGGGGAGGAGAAGGGACATAGGAACTGTCTAACTTGTCAGTGCAATCAGTCTCTTGTCCCTTGTCATATCCATACGAATCTAGCAGTTGATCTAATACTAAAGTCACTATTAATAAAATCACTAAAATGCAATAATAAAATATTTTATCTTCTTACTGAAACATAAAACACACTGGCTTGTTTATAAACAAAACAAAAGGTACACAGTTTTGAGACTACCCTGCCATGAGGGTTTTTTAAATTGTTATCCAGAATGCTTCTCATTTTATTTTCTAGGTATTGTGGGCTTGATACCAATTTGATAACCTCTTTGATGGTAGGTTTCCTGGTGATGACCTGGTGTTCATTTCATGGACCTATCCGATTTCTTCAGAATACACTGGCTGCATTGGGTATGAAGAAGATTGGTCAATCCAGTATGCAGTACAGAGTATCTTTATTTCTACCTAAGCCTCAGCAAAAGGCATTTGGATTACATTACAATATCTTTAGTGATGGCTGTTTCTTGGACAGCCCAGCACTGGAAATGTTTGAGAATACAGCATGTGCTACTGTATTATCAACTCATGTTTTTGTAACACCAGCCACAGAAGTACCACTGACCCTACTAGAGGAATTTAGACAATTTCTTCAGAAGCTTCATTAATGTACATAAAAACATAAGAATTGCCATTTACTGGGTCAGCCCATAGGTCCATCTTGCCTGGTGCCCTGTGTCACACAGTGGCAAGAGTGGATGCCAAAAAGGAGCGTGAACTGGGTGTAACCAGGGTTCTTTTTCCCACTGTTTCTCTTACTTTCAGCCTCCAGCATATGGGCTAAGTACAGAATTATTTGATTTAGGTCAAACTTGGTGCATGGAACTTCTGTCCATTTCCCCTGCACAGCCCCAGGCCTGGGAAAACCCAGTCACTGGCCCCAGCCCCAGGGCTGCTCTTTTCATTCCTCCACCCTCCCGCACTGGTCTATTTTTTGTCCCCTCCCTGGCCCCTTGCTCCTCTAACCACCAGCCAGTCCTCTTAACCCCCATCCCACCACCCACTTTGGCGTCC
>NW_005842523.1:420415-432148 GCF_000455745.1 Alligator sinensis
TGTGGCTTGCACCCCCCCCCCTGCCTGGCAGGTTGTGCCTCCTCCCCCCACAAGTCACACCTGCCCCCCCTCACAGATCATACCTGCCCCCCTACCCCACAGGCCCTTGAGAAAAATATGAAGGACAAGAATACAAATCAAAGGGGCAATGCCCTTATACTCACAGCCTGACTTGCTGGCTGCTTCCCTGCTCTCCTTCACTTCCTCCAGCTTCCAATCCCTATAGCCGCCACTTCAATCTCTGCCCAGCTGTCCCCAAGTGGCTCCTCATTGCAGCATGTGTCAGGCTCTCTCGGTGATCCTCCAACCACTTTGGCTGGTGTGCTGACTTGCTTGCCCCACAATTGCCTGCAGGAGGTTGCTGGTGTAGACCTCCGGCATCTCCCTGTTTTGCCAGCTGCAGTCCTCTCTCGACTGCCCCTCTCCAGGGCTGAGAACCCCTGTTCTTGTGCTCCCTCTGCCAATCCAGAGGGAGCAGGTGCTCCAAAAGTGCAGCTGCTTTCTCTGCACTCTGGATTGGCTTATTTTGGTACCTGAGGTAAGTACTTTGTGTTCAAGTTTCTCAGGGCTTTTCTACTGCCCCGCTCTCTTCCCCTCACACTGTGACCTGGCTCAACATGCAGTAGAGGGGCTGGCTAGGGTATGAGGGTGCTGCAGTGCAGGACTAGCTGGCAGGCACCCCCTGCACTGAAGCACCCTCATGCCCCAGCCAGCCCCATCAGTGTCTACATGTGTATTGTAGTGCACTAAATAATGCTGCCATAGGATAGTCCTTGTGTTTACAAGCACCAACCTATGACTGTTTATTAGTTTACTATGGTGTATTAGGGCCACACATGTAGACCCTGAGAGTTTACTGCAGAGCTAATTAGGCAACTCCACAGTAAATATTTCATTTAGATGCGCCCATTAAGCATGATGATCCAGCCAGTCATGCATCTGTGTTGCAGTACTTTTGTCTAGTCTGTATTACTTTAGCTTGTTAATGAGGGTGTCATGGGAAGCAGTGTCCAAAGCCTTGCTTAAGTCAAGGTGTATCATACCCACTGCTCACACCCCATCTATAGAGCCTGTCACCTTATAGAAAGAAATTGGGTTGGTCAGGCATGACTTTCTCTTTGTGAATCCATGGTGGCTGTCCCCGATCACCTTTTTCTCCTCTAGGTGCTTAACAACAGATTCTTTGACGACCTGCTCCACGATCTTTCCAGATATCAAAGTCAGGCTGATTGGTCTATAATTACCCACATTCTCCTTCCCTTTCTTAAAAATGGGCACTATTATTTGCCCGTTTCCAGTCATCTGGGACCTAACTCAAACCTCCAAAAGTTCTCAGAGAGAATAGCCTAGAGCTCTGAAATTACTTCAGTCAATTGCTTCATACCTTAAGGTAGACTAAGGCAATGATGGGAAAATAATATGAAAACTGATTTGGAAGGGATAGTTGAAGATGTGAGAAGGAGATTGTCCAAGATAGGAAAGAGATGGAAAGCTTTAGTTCAGGTGTTTATAGGTCCTTGTGACTAGTGAGACCAGAAAGAGAGAATTCTTCCAGTACTCTAGGGTGTATTCCATCTGGCCCAGCCACCTTGATAGCATTTAGCTTCTCTAAGTAATCCCTAATCTGTTCTTCTTTAGGATTTTGTCTTCCTTATCTTTGCTGCCAACCATGCTTATCATCTGGCAGCTGACTCTATTTGCAAAGACAGAATTAAAAACCCCAAAAAACTAACATTAAATAACTGAGTCTTTTCTGCATCGTCCATAACTAAGTTGCCTTCCATATTCCACAAAAGGATCTATGGTTTCTTTGGTTTTCCTTAGATGCCATACTCTTCTTCTTGATATATTTGTAGAATCAACTTGTAGTTTGATTTAATAGCACAAGCTGAATCACGAACACCTTGTGTCTCCCGAGACTTGGGGGGCATGGTGACCGCCAGCAGGCGACAGTGGCAGTGTTGGCGGTGGGGGCATGGTGGCAGCGAGCAGGGACTGCTAGCAAGCAGGATGCAGTGATGGTGGCGAGAGTGGGCCTAGTGGGGACCGCCTGCAGGTGGCTGCAGCAGTTTCAGCGCCAGGGGGGTGGTGATTAGCAACTAGCCACAGATGCCGCTGGCAGTGTTGGCGGCGGGGAGTGGAGGGGGGGCCAGTGGCAACTGCCTCCAGACGCTGCCGGCAGTAGTGGTGGCAGCTAATCTAAGGGGGTGCACATGTACCCACGTGCACCCCCTATGTGTTTCCAATGAGCTGAATTATGTAAAAGTTATGAGTGCAGTTAGGTTGCTGCCTATTAGTGTTGGTAAATTCTTCAGCCTTTGGTGCAAAACCGTCATTTGCACTATGTCCAAATTTTTCCTGCAGTCTCTTCTGCTATGGGAGTTACCATTTGCTCCATAAAAAATTCACATGCTAAGGAATTTTAGTTACATATGACAGGAATTTAGAATGGCATCAATTCCAATTAGTAAACTATATACCAATAACCCAAAGGGACCTTCTCCCTTATGCCCCACTGTGATTCCTAAGACCAGCCAAGAGTAACGTCCTACAAGTACCATCAGTACAAGTCCCCTTGGCCAAAATGCATGGGAGGTCATTCCCTGCAGTTGCTCGTCAGCTCTGGACTTCCCTCCCTTTTGAGATGCAGCACAGTCCAAGACTGGACATCTTTCAGAAGCATTGTAAAAACTTCCTATTTGGAAAGGTATCCAGGTTGTAGCCATATTGGTTTAGAGGAAAATGCAATCAGGGCTCATGGTAGAGGTGATATCTTTTATTAGACCAACAGTTCAAGATAATGTGCATCATAACAGAGCCTCACAAGGGAGCTGAGAGACTCCTTACCACCTAAGAACTGCCTGCCCAGAGGAGCTTTACATCTATTGACTCCTCTGTGAGATCCTATGAAATATGAACTTTCATTTCTACCCAGGAGAACATTTACAATCTTTTCTCTGATGCCTGCTGAAGGGTGTTTGTGCCCTAAAGCTTGCAATTAAAGAATTTTTTTTGCAAAAATCATGTTGGTCTAATAAAAGATATCACCTCTACCATGAGCCCTGATTCCTGTTTGGAAAGGCATATACCAAACCAAACTAGGATAAGATATTGTTTAGGGGTTCTCTGTTTTATCTTGATGTTCTAGTTCTCTTTTAAGTTATTTTAGTTCTCTTGTCACTCTCCCATTTTAAGTTATTTTGTTTTCTTTTTGTAAGCTGCCCTGAGCCTTTGTTGGGAAGAGTGGCATATGCATCAAATAAATAAACAAACTGGCAAGCAAAGACTATCTTAATTAGATTCCTCATGCAAATTAATCAGCAATTCATTGTACCCTAACTTTCTTGAAATGTAGATTCATAGCCTCAGTCTGCTCTTATTTATGTCAGTCTAAGTTGGGGCCAAGTCCAGAGTTTTACTACTACACCATCAGAATCCAAGCTGAAGGAAGTTCACAAGGTTGTTTCTAATTTTGGCTTTTGACTGTCCAGTGCTTTTGAAAAAAATCCTTAATAGTAGAATCTAAGGCCTGGAAACTGCTAGGAATTTTCTGACTAGGAATTTTGCCATTGACTTCACTGAGAACAAAAACCAGCTTCTGCATTGTGAATAGTAAAACATTAGGCAACCCTTTTACTATCATTGTGTAAATGTAATTAGATCAGTACAAAATGCATTTTACTTTCCTGAGGGAGTTACTTAGAGTACCTTGATTGGAAGAGGTGATTAATTTAACCTGATGGAATCATTAAATGGGAATAGAAGACAATGAACATTAGCCACTTAGTTCATTTAATAAAATCTAATAATTAAAACTGCATGTGCAATATTTCTGATATCTAAGTAGAGAAAAATGTATTGTTGATATGTCATGGCACTGCCATAATGAAAACACTTTGTTAATGGAGGATTTGTGTAATAATAGTGACCATACAGAACCTGCAGGTGGAAATACACAAACACATTTCCCAACAGATTTTCAGTACATCACAATTCATTACGAAAATCTGCAATAACTGACAAGATAGGCACAAAATGGATTTCCATGTTGCAGAGATGAATTATGGCTCCCAGCAATTAATATTTTTAGTTATATTAAGCAGATAAATAATGCTATCTGACATTACAGTATTTCACATTACACTAAAATTTTGTAACATTTGCTCATAATCGGACTTGAAATATGTTACCTAGAAAAAATATGTTATCTCTAGAACAGTCAAACCCCATTAGAAACCTTAGGTTTGAAAAATCACAATGTTAACAGTTATATCCCCTAGCAAAGGTTTGCTTTCCTTAAATAGTGTTAAATTTAAACCCAGAAGCTCTAGTCTCTTTTAGAGTTACTCTTCCTTAGTGCATTGAGCTTGAAAGGAAAATTTAGTGCACAAAATGTACTCTCCATTACTGAGCCTTGGTAAATGGAACTTAAAGAACTGCAGAAGGGTAACTCTAACTCTTAGAATGAAATGGTATTCATGCTATTCATGTTTTTCTACTTAACTGAAATTTTGCAAAGCAAACTAAGTATTATGATTTTAAGTGTGCTAATTAAAAGGTTTCTTTTTTCACAAATGGACATATTGTTGTCGGATTTTGCACTTTCATTTATTTGCTTTAATATTTTCCTGTAGAAGATCATGAACCTGATATTGAAGCCCGTATATAAGGGAGTAATTTTACAGACTTTAATGGAACTACTCAATGTCTTACACCTACTGTACCAGGGAACCCCAACCCTGTTAACTGCAATCAGAAGGGGAGCAAGACTTTTGTAGCCCACAGGGGCAGACTGCTGCAACATCCAGCCCCAATAATAACTCCAGCCTTGAGGCCTGATTCTGCTAAGAAGCTTGGGAAGGCTGCAGGGCAAGAACAGCCCAACAGCCTGTCAGGCCGAGTAGGAACCACTGGGCACATCTCCAGCTGACCAGAAGGGGCAGGGCTTGGCGGCATATAAGCCCCATTTCTGAGCTAGGGCAGGCAGTCCAGGCCTGCAGGCTGCAGGATAAGGAGCTGACAGACAGAGCTGGTTACCAGGCATGGGCCACTGGTGCTGCCTTAGTCAGGGGGGGTCCCGCCTCAGCTGATCTCGCTGATGGGGGGTCCCTCCGCAGCTGATCGCAAGACGGCCAATCGCTGCAGCCACTTCTAGAAGTGGCTACAGCCGCTTCTTGGAGTGCCACTGTGCTCCACTCCCCAGTCAGCGCTTGCAGGGTAGGCACCAGTGCTCCTGCCTACCCCCCCCCACCTGTTGCTTATGTGGCAAGTGCGGCCGGTCAGGGGGTGTACAAATCATCTCAGGGGGTGCATGTACACCCCCTACATGTTGCCACTGTTACCAGGGGAAAAGAGGTACCCTAGGTCTGGGGGAACTGGGGCCAATCCTTATAAAGGTGACAGTGGTTATGGCCCTGAGGGGGTTGGCTCTGAATTAGAACCAGTTGGTTAACCCTTTGTCTGCTGGTTTTAAGTTTGTGACTGGAGGCCACCGAGCAGGGTGCCAGGTGTACTCTGTTTGTGAGACCAGCTTTGGTTAGAGATGTATAGGGCCGGGGCCCAGGAACTTAAGAGTCTGGGACAGTGCACTTGGACTGAGGGGGCTCAGCCAGATAAAAAGAGCAGAGACCAAGAAGGCTGAAGCCCAGACAAGAGTTTGGGGCCTGAGGAGCCCAGGGTTTATTTGGGACTGAGAGATTTCTCTACCAGGAGCAAATGAGTCATCTGAAGCATGGGCATGACTATGGGAGCAGCTGGAGGTCGTGATTTTAGACCTTAAGGTGACTAAGACCCTCTTAAAGAGGGGGCACACCCATAGCACGAGGACAGAGAAATAAGAGGCATTAAGCAATAAGCCATCCCAGGCACTACAGGCATCCTCCCCCTAATATATGCAACATCAAATCATAGCAAACAAGGCAGAGGAAGCCAGGGAACTTGGGCAGGCCAGTCTGGCCACTAGGAGCACCGGGGGGTGGGGGGGACTTACCAGCTGGTCACACTTACCATTACTTGCATTAATAGACATTAAGAATAACCAGGGCAACAAAGTTGTGGCTCATTTGAGAACAATCCCAATGCTTTTAATTTTCAGAACAATGTGTTGGTGAAAATGTTTGCTTATCAAAACTTGAATACAGGTCTCCATCTGAAAATAGAACGCTATGCATTCAGAAATGTCATGTTTGGGTGTAGGCATTGATGCCTTGTGTCTCAGTACTCAACTTCCATTGAATTCTACATTTCAGTGGGAGCTGGGCATCTTTGAGCCTCCACTGAGTAGTATCATTTTGAACTGCCCTTTTGGTTTGTTATAGGAAGCAGGCATTCATGGTTTAGTTTTTTACTAAAGACCAATTTTTCTGTGGAAATGAGCAAATAGCATGTGGCTGTGCCAAGGTTTTTAAAAATTCAAATCTGAATATAAAATCACAGTTCAAGAAAGAAATGCTCAGAGGTTATATGATTATGTATGTTATGTCTAATGAAGAACAGAGCCGTGTGCTTCCAAAGTTAAATAACTTAAATGCTGAAGCAAATGTCTGCTTCTGTGTCAAACAACTTTATTGTTTCATAGGTAACATTGCATTTAAAAATCACTTTGACTTGTGGGTACTGGAAGAGCAGGGGCAAAGAGTTTGCTTGTGGCTGAACACATCTTGTCTTGCTATGGCATTTTATTGCAACAAGTAGGCCACATCCCCACAAGGGGCAATGTGCAGTTTGTGGTGCCTCAAAGGCTTTTGAGGAGCTGCAAAACGCACACGGTGCATGTTAATCTGTTCACTGTGCTACTTATTTGAAATCCCAGGATTGAAAAAAAATGCACCAAAAAAAAGCGTGGTGCATGTGGCAGCAGTGTGCACCACCTGAAACTGGAGCCTGGCCAGCCAGAGCCATGCTCCGGTTGCCAACCATGCTCTGCGTGCCTAGATTGATGCTGCTGAAGCCTTGGGAGGCCCCTAGAACTTCAAGTAAGGCTGCTGTGTCCAGCCCAGATGCTGGCCCCAGCTTTCCTTACCCCACCCAGGGCAATTTGCTGCATGCTACAGTGTGGGTGCAGGGGCATGCCCAGGGACAAGTAGCAGTGGCACAAATTTGTGCATCTACTATTTGTCCCCGGGGAAATGCACATGCATGCTCGTGGAATGCTCCTGGGGTGTGTTTTTTTTTCCAGCAGGCATTTTACGCAGTGTGCATAGCAAGACACAAAACAAGAAGCTATATAACCACACTAGCAAGAATCTGTATAGAAACTAGATTTTTAAAATTTGAAGTAGGAAAAAAGAAAAAAAAGAAAAAGGGCACTTCTTCCTCCTCTTCCCCAGAGTCTAATGACTCTAGAGGCAAGTCATGCATTAGGTTCCGTCTGGCGTTCCAGAATATAGCATCTTTATCCCTGTGCATCATTCTGCTGTGATGCCTAGGAACGCACACTGAAAAACCACTCTAATAATGACACTGTTCTTTGGAGGAAGGAGGTAGAGAGCAGGAGGGAAGGCTTCCATGTTTGTCTTTGTGACTTCCACATCTGACAAGGAGATATTCTTACAGGCTGAAATGAGTCTCAACCTAGGGCCTCAAATCTGCTCTTTTTGGTTGCTATCATCATCAGTGTTTGCTAAGCAAATTGCACTGCCAATAACACTTATGTAACTCACTATTTCCTCTGGTGTTTCCTGAGAATTATAGGTAGGGATCTACTTAAAACCTCCCACCGCTGACTGGCCAAGGAGCCCCAGCAAACCTGCTGCTTGCTGCTGATCGGCTGGCAAGCAAAAACTGTGGCCTATTTAAAGCCTTGGTTTTTGCCTCCTGGCCGATCAGCAAGCGGCAAGCAACCGAGGCCGCTGGGGTCCCTCTGTCAATCAGCAGCAGGCAAGGTGTGCAGTGAAAAGAGCAAACTTAAAGGAAATGTTGCACAGCACACTTCTGGCCCAATTTAGGTAGATCCCTAATTATAGGCAGAATTTGACCCTGCAGTTGAAATTAGGTGATAATGCATGAATCAGAAGAGAAATTGGCTCATTCTCCCATAGCTGTATCTACTCTGCATTGCCAACTGTTGTAAAAAATAGGCACATTTTTTTAGGTGATTAAAAAATCATGATCTGACAGGGAAGGGAGTCCAACATGTGTGGTCACTCCTTAAGGACATGATGCTAAAAGCACAAGGGAAGTCCATTCCAGCCCATAGGAAAGGTAGTAAAAGGTCTGGGAGACCCCCTTGACTCCATAGGGAGCTCATGGACCTCCTGAATTTTAAAAGAGAAGCCCACAAGGGTTGGAAGATGGGAAATACCTCTAAAGAGGTTTCTGCATCACTAGCATGCACCTGTAGGGAGTGGACCAGAAAAGCCAAGGTCAAAACCGAGCTAACCTGGCTAAGGGGAATCAAGGATAATAAAAAGTCCTTCTTCAGATATGTGGGAAGTTGGAAGAGAAATAAAGGTAACATTGGACCCCTACTGAATCCAATGAGGCAGCTGATATCCGACACCCAGGAAAAAGCTAATCTCCTTAATGATTACTTTGTGTCAGTTTTTCACCATCCCTGCCTGACAGGACACGGGATTACGAGGGTACAGGTGACCACGCACCCAAATTTTGCCAAGACCTTGTGAGGGAAACACCTTGAGAGGCTGGACATCCACAAGTCAGCAGGCCCTGATGAAATGCACCCAAGAGTGCTAAAAGAGTTGGCTGACATCATAGCGTGACCAATGGCAAGGATATTTGAGAACTCGTGGCACTCAAGGGATGTTCCTAAAGATTGGAAGAGGGCCAATGTGGTGCCTATCTTCAAAAAAGAAAGGAAGGAATATCTGGGGAACTCCAGGCCAGTCAGTTTGCTCAATCCCTGGAAAGATCGTGGAAAAATTATTAAAGAATCCATCAACAACAGGCTAACAGAAGGCATCATTCTGAGAGACAGCCAACACGGCTTCGTTACAGGTAGGTTATGCCTGACCAACCTCATCTCCTTGCCTGAACAACCTCATCTCCTTCTATGACCAGGTGACACATCACCTGGACAGGGGAGGAGAGGCTGATGTCATTTGCTTGGATTTCAAAAAAGCATTTTATTTGGTCTCCCATTATGCTCTCATGACAAAATTGGGCAACTGCAGCCTCAACAACCTTACAGTCCAAGGGCTGGGGAACTGGTTATGGTGGTTGGACCCAGAGAGTGATAGTCGATGGAACCAAATCAACATGGTGCATAGGGACCAGCGGCATCCCTCAGGGTTCAGTACTCTTGCTTGGATTTCAAAAAAGCATTTTATTTGGTCTCCCATTATGCTCTCATGACAAAATTGGGCAACTGCAGCCTCAACAACCTTACAGTCCAAGGGCTGGGGAACTGGTTATGGTGGTTGGACCCAGAGAGTGATAGTCGATGGAACCAAATCAACATGGTGCATAGGGACCAGCGGCATCCCTCAGGGTTCAGTACTCTTTAACATATTCATTAACAAGCTGGATTCGGGTGTCAGAAGCAGATTGGCTAAATTTGCAGACGACACCAAATTATAGGGATGCGCGGTCACACTAGAGGATAGGATGGGGATTCAGGCCAACTTGGACAGGCTCGCAAAGTGGGCGGGTCAGAACCTGATGACTTTCAACATAGAGAAACACAAGGTGCTCCACCTCGAGAGAAAGAACCCACATCATACCTATAGGCTTGACAGCGTTACACTCACTAGCACTACAATCGAAAAAGACTTGGGGGTCATGACTGACCACAAGATGAATATGAGCCACCAATGCAATGCTGCAGCTGGCAAAGTAAATAAAACCCTGGCTTGTATCTACTGATGCATCTCAAGCAAGGCCCAAGATGTTATCCTCCCACTATGTTTGGCCTTCGTGTGGTCACAGCTGGAGTACTGCATCAGGTTATGGGCTCCACACACAAGAAAGTGTGTGGAGAAGCTTGAAAGAGTCCAGAGGAGAGTCACATGCATGATCAGACGTCAAGAAACCAGGCTTTAGGAAGAAAAACTGAGAGGCATGGGACTCTTCAGCCTGGAAAAGTCTCAGGGGAGACCTGGTAGCAGCCTACAAGTACATCAGGGGTGTGCATCAGGACCTGGGAGAACATCTGTTCACCAGGGTACCCCAAGGGAAGACGAGGTCCGACAGTCACAAATTGCTGGAAGACTTTTAGACTGGACATAAGGAAAAACTTCTTTACCGTCTGATTATCCAGAGTCTGGAACAGACTCCCCCCAGACATGGTACAAGCACCTATTCTGGACATGTTCAAGAAGTGTTTGTATGATTATTTTGCAGGGGTCATCTGACCCCAGCTGATTTCCTGCCCTTTGGTCTTCCTACCCAATGATCTTACAAAGTCCCTTCTAGCCCTAATGTCTCAAATCTATGAAAGCTGGCAGCTATAACTTGTAATATATACACTGGGGAAGCCTGACCTGGGGAGAAGATCATAAGGCCTATTTACCACTGAGGTGCTTTTTTTTTTTTTACAATTATGGTTAGTCACTGTAGAAAAGGACTTTTTAAAGGACTCTTAAAAGTTGTCACTTATGTCTAGTTTTTTTATCTTCCTTGAAATGAATTTGGATCAAAAAATAACATTCCCCAAATACAGATATTCAACTGAGACACTCATTCTCAATGTTTAAAACAGATTTTCAAATCACAGAACACACATCTTATGATACCAGCTGTTTGCACTGGACATAACATGATTTTAGCTCCTTTAAGTGTGATTATTACTGCTTTATTTCCTGTCTTTAGGAACAGCAGGCTAAAGGTCCATGCAACTTTATTAACCAGATAGCACCTTCATAGTATCAAAAAGAAAGTCATTATTTTATTGTGATCATAGTCAAGTCAGTACAGGAAAAAACTGCATACGTTGTTTAAGTAAAAATAGATAAGTAAAACTCATATTATACAGTAAGAAAATGTAGCTGGATGGAAATGGGTTTTTTTTCCTTTTAGAGGAAAAAACTATTACATATAGTATAGTTTGATAACCTACATCTATATGTATACACAAAACCAGGACTCTTAAACCATATACTTCCTCTTCCTATGTGGAACAAAACTCAGACCATGCACAGGCCCCTAATTCTGAATCCAGGGTTGGGGGAAATGTGTCTTGTTCCTTTTCCTTCACAGAACTGCTAGTATTCATACTATGTGAACAAGTCAGCAAGTCCTACGTAGTAAAAATAGTGTGTGATTTGGATAAAGTGCAAGGAAGCATGGGATAAATATGCTCTATATAGCATAATTCATCCCAGGAAATAGCATAACCAATAGCTCACAAGCAACAGGACAACCTCTGTTCTCAGTAGCAGTAACTATTATCATGGGGTCTGTAGCCTTCATCAAGAAACTTAACCACTGCATGTCATCGAACATGGCAGATGTACTGCTAATGCTTAGTTAAAGCGAGTAAAGGGTGTAGTGATTATCTTTGTTACACTTGTGTGGCCAAGATCCAGGGGGCTAGTGAACATGCCTGTACATCACAAGATCTTAGTCATTTGGTAACTCTGCCCCAACCAGGAGGGAAGGATGTAGCATCTGGAAAAAAATGTAATTGATCTTGTCAGGTAAGAGCTCCCCTTTACAAGGGAAGGGGAGAGCATAGTTCTAAATGTTTATGTACTATTAATAAAAAAAGACAAAATAACTTGGAATCTGTTTAAACACTTCAATAAGTTTCTTTCTGATCCTAGCTGTATTTCCCTA
>NW_005842523.1:432179-454156 GCF_000455745.1 Alligator sinensis
TAAAAACCTGAGCTATTAAAAGGAAATGTAAAAAAATAATACTTCTAAGGATCCTAAGAGCTGAGTCTTAGATGTGCATTCCCCAAATTTTACTGCAGTCTATTCAGAAAAGGGGAGGGGTGCGGGCAGGTTTCTGACCTTCCAAATAAAATTATAGTGACTAACTATTGCATTTAATGGTGCATAAAGAGCAAGAGGCTATTTTTACCCAGGTTCTGAGGTAATAAACTGCTTTCTTTAAAACATATTGGTGCAAATTATTCAGCCAAAAAACCTTTAGTAACTTCCCCGATGCGGAAAGAAACTGAACAACAGTCTGTGGCATTCTAAATTGTAAATAACATCATAGTTCATCGTGGTTTTTTGTGAGGTCTTCCCCATAATTGGTAGCTTGGCTTCCAACAAACATGTTCCAGTTGTCTAGAATTTCCTCTTTGGTTAACTTTTGATCCTACAAAAAACAAAACAAAACAAAAAAAAACAAAAAAAACAAAAAAAAAACAAGTATCTATTATTTTTAATACATATATACTGTAATACTTGTTTAAATGCTATATAAAACATCAGCATGAATTTATGAGCACCATTTAGTACAGAATTCTCCAAGGGAAGAGGTAACAGGGTTAGGGATCAGTGGCTGAGACGCTGGTTGTATTGGAATTCAGTGGCATAGCTCCCATTGGATTCAGTAGGGTCAAAAAGGTCAAAGTATTCTGAAATTAAGGCTGCTTACAGACATTAAAAAAAAAGGCACTTTACTTTAAATTGCTCACGCTGAGCCCAGAGCATGCCCAGAAGAGGCACTGTATTAGTTGGATGCGGCTTGCCCCATGTCTGTATAGATCAGGTGCTTTAGTGGGGCTTTTTGGGTGCTTTTATTTAATAGCTGATTGAATGAACTACTAGATAGAAGTGCCAAAAAGCCCTGCTGCAGTGCCTGATTTATACAGATGCTGCAGAGCTGGGCCAAACTAATGCACTGCTTCTACTGGTAAAGCATGTCTTTTTTTTTTTCCCAGGTCTGTCGGCAGCCTAACTGATCAAATGATTCATCAGCAATAAGAGCATGCCATTTGTATGCACGCACAACTTCATGTATGTTTTTAACTTTCCTTTCTGAGTATTTATATGGAGATCTTTTGTCTGGATTGATAAAGATGCTCAACTAAAATTAAAATGAAACTAAAAAATTCATCTCTATATATGGGAGTCTTGATCCATCAGATTTAAGCAATGGAATGTCAGCTGGACCAGCGAGGGCAAAGGCACCCCTCCTGCATCTACTGAATGATTAGTATCCTTTCCTAATAGATGCCCAATGGATGGGTCAAGCCTTAATCCACAGATGTATCCTATTTCTTACAGTCTTTTTACAGCTTTTTATTAATTTACTGATATCTTATTTGTCTATTACAGTTTAATATAGAAAGGTCTGTGACACCTTTCCAAAAAAGAAGAAATGGTTAGAAATTCTGAGGTGGAAAGCTAATTTTCTAATAGTTGGACACCAATGGATTTACCTGACCTAAGGGTATAGTATTTTGTCAGCTATTATTTGTGGTCTCCAGTTTTATCTACTCAAATTTGTATTGCTGCATTAAAGCATTAGCAAGCCCATTTAGGGCATACTAATAAGAAAAGTCATGAAGAATCATTCCTTGCTGGTTGACATTATATAAAAGGAACCAATTAAACACTTAATCTAACATTTATGAAATATACCAGAACATTAAGTACCTTGTCTACATCTGATTCATAGACTAAGTGCCTCGCTTCAGCTTGTGCGTGATCATAGTCTTGTGGGAGAATCCAGTGCCGAATCTCTTCTTTGTCCATTTTTCCATCCTTGTTTAGATCCCGGAAATCTGAAAACTGCTCACGTTCAGTAACTACCCAGTCAGGTTCTGGTCCACCCTCCTCATTTGCAAACATATCAGCTGGAGGGGAGATCAAGGTTTGAAGTCATGTTTAGTTAGTGAATTATATATAGTCCTCCAAGATACTTTAGCCAAATACTAAAAGTATCACACTTGTAGTTTGTGTAGGACTTCTGAGAGTAGTAAAATGGGGTGTATGGTGGAAGATGTGTATTTGCACACATCCTGTTCCACTAAACTATTTTCACCATTGATGGTTTTATCCATTATTAAATCACCTTTTCAGTACATAAGTGGAAGACAAGGGAAGTTAATGGGCATGCCCAGGAAAGTGAACTGGCCCTAAGGATGTCTTCATGCAGGGTGTACACATAAGGAAGTTTACAGGATCTCTCTCAAACTGCAATCATGATCCTTCAAGTCACACACAGACATATGGGAGGGGTGAGGGAGAGGAGGTGGGAAGAATGAACAGCAGCACTACGTCTTGTCCCTGCCAGCAAGTGTCTTTATGGATAACCATCAGAGCTCAGCAAGGAGTTGGTGAAGGAGTAAAAAGCAGAGGTAACTAAAGAAAAAAAAATCTGCTAAATGAAACTAAGTGAGCATTGTTCTGCTTTTAAAGAGAGCTGTATAAGAGAAATGCATCTAAGTGAATAGGTTAACTTTTCAACTCCTCAAGTAGAAACATGTTCAAATGGAAGATAAAGAAGTGTGCCAGGCTGGGAAAGGATTAACAGGTCTGAGACAGCCTGAGCTGTTGAACATCACAGCAATAAGCGTGCACAACACTGGGTGCATCTACACATGCTATTAATACACATGAATAAATTCCAGCACAGTTAGCACCAGAGTTAGCTGTTTCCCAGGTGCAACATCTTCATGTGTATCTGGGACCGCACCAATATGAGCCAGGGCAGAGCAGTCCCAGTTGACAGGGGAACCAGGGGGTCAGCCTGTCAGCACAGGGCTGCTCCCCGCCCCCCCAGCTCAACATGCTGCAGAGGGGCTGGCTGAGGCACAAAGGTGCTACACTGTGGGAGTAGGCATAAGGCAGCTCCCCCCACACTGTAGCATCCTTGTGCCTGAGCCAGCCCGGGTCAGTCTACACGTGTTTCAGCACACGTAATTACTCCACTGTAGGATAGTACTTGTCCTGGACAGTACTATCCTACAGTAGAGTTAATTCATTTACTGCGCCCTAATATGGGAACATGTGTCGACTGTAACACTTTACTGCAGAGCTAACTATTCAGTAGAGTGCATATGTAGATGCACCCACTGTGGTCTTGACAGAGCCCATTCTTCTGAAACCCAGACTTGGGACACTGTGACAGCAGATGGAAGCTGAATTCTGTTGTACAAGAGCTGCGCTACACACCAGACCATGCTGCAGACAAAGCTATATTCCTGACTGACCCAATCAGAAGGAAAATACCATACTGAAAGCTGTCATTTATGTGAGGAAAAAATAAGGGGAGCTGTAGGTAAAAGAGAAGTGGCGATATAAAGAGGAGGTATTAACTCAGGAAAGCTCTGGAGGACAGTACAGGTCTTTCACATTAGATTTTTTTTTTTCCTGTAGCATGAAATTCAACTCTAGAGGAGTATCAGTTCTCTCATTCCTCTTGCCCTCTTCCTCAACTGGGCTCTTCCCCCAAACCCACCACCTTCGTGCTTACAATGTAAACCTGTTTTGTAGCTGACATTCCTCACCCCTTGTGGATTTGGTTGCCAAGAAAGTGCTGGCAACAAGTGCATACTGTTTACATGTTCCTAAGCCTCTGTCAGCTTGGAGACCAGGTGCCAGCTGGCAACGGAAAGAGGTGCAGATGCAACCGTCTTCAGGATATGGTCCAAAATGAGCAATAAAAACCACATGTGTCCATAGAGCTAACCTGGATTCTCCACTACTATAACTTCCCTAAGATGAATGGTGCTATTAGGACTCTGGTCCACTCTGGTCAAAAGGTGAAATGTTTGACTGGGAAGATTTGAGCCCTACACCTTTTGGAGGTCTGATCCAAAGCCTGCTGCAATCATTGCAGGAGTCTCCATGGTCTTCAGCAGACTTTAGATCAGTCCCTTGTTTTGGAAAAAGAGATGGTAGTGTCCATGCTTGTCTGTTTGTTTATTTTATTCTAGGCAAAGATAAAATATGGATATACCTTACTGCAACCATGGTTTAGTGCCAAAAAAAATTGCTATCACCTTCTCACAAAGATAATTTAGGTACATTTTTCCCCCAACTGTTGAATAAAACTTCAGGTACCACCTTTTTTTTTTTCCTCAAATGTAGACACACAAGTTCTATATTGTTTATTTGAAGCAACTGACATGTCCTGTCAATTTGATTTTTATCATCCTTGCCAATGTGATGTGGTCGTGACTAGAACACTCCATTCTCCTATCTATAGAAGACAAGAGGAACCAGCATTCACATGGTAACAAATGTTGACAACTACCTTATAATTATATGTAGGTAGTGTCACTGAGTGAACAGAAATTATTGGGGAAATTATGCTGCACTGTTATTTCAGTCATAAATGAAGAGCATTTACATTTTAAGGCTAAATATAATTTACAAGGAATAGAAAATCCCTGCCATTTAATTAATGTGTGTATATTGTTCTTGATTGTATGTGAAGGGATTTTAAGGTAGTATCAGAAACAGAAAGATTCATCAGAATTTAGTCTAATACTTTTATGATGGTATATTTCTTCTTCTTTTTTTTAAACAATCACCAAGGGAGTGCAAAGGAAAGAGCTAGCTTTTGGTATCAGCATGACATTTCACACAGGCAAAACACGCTGCACTGCCAAACTCCTGGGTTGTGCCTTCAAGGATCCAAGGGCATGACAGCAAATAAGCACCTAGTATGACCAAAGTTTGACCAAATTAACTCACTGTGATTGATTTACTGTTCATGCTTCCCACTCTGCTCCCTTTGTGTCTCCTGAGTGATGTGCTAGTGCCCTTAATTCAGGCACTTCAGAATTATTGAGTGCTTGACTTTCCAAACTTAATGGTCTTTTAACAGTGTTTCTTTGATGTAATTCCTAAGGAGGGTGGTAGGGGGGGTTGTTTAATTTAAACTGTAAAATAAAAAATTCCATTATGTGGAACTAAACTGACTCTTCCTTAAATCATCACTAGAGCTGGGATCTTTACAATCATGGCAGAATTTCCTATCACTTGAGCTCACAAAATAACTGGCAGTGGTAGAAAGCTGTTATCTGCTACATGGAGATGATACTAGACATGCACTGAGGCACATACTTTGCTGGTAGGTTTCACAGCTATTTCCTAGATACAGAGGAATGTTGAAACTCAGGAATACTGGTTTCACTTCCAGTTTCCTTAGCCCAGTGTGTTCTGGTTGTTACAGTTCCTTCTGCTCCTCAATCCATTTTGCTGCTATCCTGCTTGGCTCATACCTGTCCCCACACCTGCTTCTGGCCTGCACCTCTCTTCTAGGTTCCCGCTTCCGCCTTCACATCCCCTCCCTTATTTCTAACTCATTCCCCTCCCTCTGCTTCTGTTCTTTTATGGCCTCCTACTTGTGTTCCTTCCCCTAGTTGGTTCCTACAATAACCAATTCCCATGCTCTTCCCTCTTCTACTACCCTCCTCGATCTCTGGCTCCTCCCCCTACCCCCCACCCCACTCTTGTTCTTATCCCACTTGTCTTCTAACCCCCGTTCTTCTATTTTCCCCTGACTCATCCTCCTAATCCCTTGCCCCAAGTTCCTATGCAAATGTTCTAAAATAGGGGTGTCAAAATCACCTCCTGCCCTGAGCCATTCCAGACTGTGGGACTCCTTGTGGCTGGGATCCAGCCCGAGGCAGAGAGTGGCACAAGCCCAGGACCTGTAGTCTCGGTGGCAGCTCCGGTTCTGGCCCAGGGCATGCAGTGGCAGCAGCAACTCAGGGCACAGGGCACATGGCTCTGGCTCTGGCTCTGGCTCTGGCTCTGGCTCTGGCTCTGACCCTGATGGAGCCACTGACGGAGGAGGAAGGAGTGTGCAGGCCAAGTAGCTGCTTGCCACAGCAGTCGTGGTGGTAATGGGAAAAGCAGCCACAGGATGACGAGGGCTTCATCAGCCTTTGCTCAGCCTCCTATTGCCAGTCACCACATCCACTGGGGCCCACAGGCTGGATCCTGCCTATGTCCTGTATGTTTGACACTCATGCTTTCAGATATACCATCCACTGTTCTTCACCCCTCAGGCTGCTTCTCAGGAATAGTTACACTTCCCCAAAAATCAGCCCTAGGCTGAAACCTAGATCAGAACATTTCGGCCCAAAGCATTTACATTTGGCAAACTTATAAGCAACAGAAAAGCAGGCTTCTATAATGGAAAATATTGGGTAGCTTTTAGTCCAGTTTCACTACCTCACTAAAATTAAACAAAACTTTGTTCACTTCAAGCAATGGGATAGCTACACAAACTGTATCTTTGTGCTGTTAATATTAATTTAAACCCAAAAGGAGTGGTCTATAACTGTCTATGTGTTTCTTGTTAAATGTTAACAAAAGTGAAAGAAACCCTCATCCAGCACTTACCAATGTACTCATCTTGATCCACAAATCCATCCTCATTTTTGTCAATATCTTGCAGCGTTTCCTAGAAAATATTTTTATGAAAGTCATTAAGAGATAGCTGAAAATTCCAACAAAGGTCTTTCATTAACCAGGACCAAGTTCTTCCCAAAATTATAAAAAATGAATTCCTACAGTCAATTTTAAATTGTTTTACCCTTTTTTAGCCATGCTGTGTTTTAGAACAGTGGTTCTCAACCTTTTTTACACCAGGACCCATTTGTAAGCATCAGTGGCCAGTCCTGACCCAGTGCCCCTCACTCCCAACCCACTGCCTCCCACCCCCAGGCCCCAGCCCCACAGTGTGTGGGGCAGGAAGTGGGTTTAGGGTGCATGGAGGCCCCCAAGCAAAGCACCTCACAGGCTGGAACTCTGCCATCCTTCAAGGGAAAAGCCCTGTTTCTCACATTGTTCTCCTTTAAAGGAGAATCCATTTTTAAAAGTTTGTTCGTGACTGTTTCATATTGTCTTGCGAGCCACTTTTGGGTCATGACCCACAGGTTGAGAAACGCTGTTTCAGAAGACTTCAAAACTTAGAGAGATGGCCTATTCTTGTATTCTTTGTACACAGGATACTTTATTCTAACTCCAATGTGAGTTCTGTGATCATAAGGAATACGAAAATCTCATGAAGAAATTCATATGAATGAATTTGGTGACTTAACTACCTAGACCAGCAATTCTCAATCAGAGTTTTGCATCACCCTGGATGCTTTGAGATCCTTTTAAGGGTGCTCTATGGTGCTACACAATGTTCACTGTTTGGCATGCAAACATGATTCACAAGATAAACTCAGATTTTTCACACAGGGATCCATAGTGTTAAAAACATTTTGACTTCTTGTGTCTTTCTGAGTTTTTTGCAACAGAAGAGTTTCTCTATTATTTTTCTGTAGTCAAAAAACAGATGAAAACCCCGAGCTAATATTTTCTGAGGGATGCCTTGGTCTAAAATGGTTGAGAACCACTAACCTAGACATTTACATTGCACTAGTCACTTCACTATCTAGTACCAACTCCAAATATAATTTTTAAACACGCAGCCAAACACCTAATTCTGTTTTGATAAATAATTTTCACCAGTATTTTGGTACAAATTTGTACTCTAGACACTTCTGTTTCACTGAAGAGTGCTCAAAGTAGTTGGTTGTTTGTTTGTTTGTTTTAAATCTCATTAGACAAATTGAAATAGGGCGCTTATTTATTATTTTCAGTTTTATTTGTATGTGTGTCTCTAAAACCCTGCACTGAAGGGTTAAAGAAGTGCTTCAAAGCTCGCATAAGAGGAATAAAAGCATACGGAATGTCACTGGTTTTGTTTTGCTTACCAAGACAACTATGTCTTTCATATGCTCAAACTCCTCTGGGTGAAGGAAAGCTGTGAACTCCTCACGCGTGGCAGCTGAGTCTCCATCCAGGTCTGCAGTTCTGAATCGCCTCTCATCCCTGGGAAGCATTTTTTTAAAATTGTGTTGATCAGTCGCATCTTGAAATTCTTCTGGATTTTCTAGAGATTAATCAGAGAATCTCAAAACCATGCATCTTTACCGATACATTAACTCTGTGTTTAGACTCACAACCTGATCCTTTTGCTATGTTATCATCATGTGAGAGACTGAGTTGCTAGAATATACTAAAAACTTGTATATATTAAAGGCTCCTTGTTGCTACAGTGGCTACATTGTTACTATGGGAGACTTTGAGATTCTAGTTGTAAATTGAAGATCAGGGGCCAGCCATTAACACGTTTCTGCAATGTACCCGGGTTCTACCTTAAGAATGACAAGCCTAATGTAGTTTACTTCAACACTGCTGCTCCCAAGTTTTAGGAGTACATTCTTTCCTCTTCCCTACTTCTCTCCTTATTAATCTGTTCTCTAGGCACAACTTTTCATTTCAGAAAACAGTATGAATGAGAGAATAAGCTTGGTCCATAATCTGGACACCCTAATTGTAAAGAAGTTTTTCCTATCGTTCAGCCTGAAACTATCTTCCAGGAGTTTGTGGCTGTTGTTTCTAGTTTTCCCCTTCTCAACTTTTCAGATATACGCCTCTGATATAATGGTAAGCCACAATCAGGTTCCCTCTCAGCCTTCTTTTCTTTAGGCTGAAGAGTCCAAGATCCCTCAGCCTCTCCTCATATGGCTTTGCCATGCAAGTCCCTGATCATACAGGTGGCCCTTCTCTGGATCCTCTCAAGTTTTAGCACGTCCTTGTTGAAGTGTGGCACCCAGAACTGGACACAATACTCCAGCTGCAGCCGCACCAATGTTGAGTAAAGCGGGAGAATCACTTATTTGGTTTTACTGGAGATGCATCAATTGATGCATGCCAGAGTTTTATTGGCCCTACTGGCTACTGCATCGCATTGCCGGCTCATATTTTTGCTGGGGTTTATTGTTACCCCCAGATCCCTTTCACTTGTAGTGCTGGTCAGGTAAGCGATACCCAGCCTGCAGGTGTGCTGGGGGTTCTTCCTTCCTAGATGCAGCACTTTGCATTTCTCTGTGTTGAACCTCACCTGGTTCCATTCTGCCCAACATGCCAGCCTGTCTAAGGCTGCAGATACAAGCAGACCATCTGAGGGTATGTCCGCACAACCCCATATCTTGGTGTCATCCTCGAAATTGGCCAATGGGCTTTTCACCCCCTCATCCAGGTCATCGATGAAGATACTGAACACCTGGGGTACACCGCAGCCCACATCTCACCAGGACAACATTTGGTTTGGTAGCTTTCATCACTGAGTCTTTATCTCTTAAGTCTGAGGCAGGTAAAAATCCTACTGCAAGTTCTGTGAATACATTTTACATGGGACTTGATTAAGTTTTCCAGTAAAGGGAACTAGCTTCTGTTTAGTATACACTTTGGAGAAAAATCATTTAGGTCGGGGCCAAGCAGCTTCTGGATTATGCTAAATATAAAATGTTCCTGGTGAGTGTAATATAAATGTCTAATTAAAATAAATTATTTGGGTCTGTAAAAATTCCTTATTGTCAATTCCTACATCATTAATGATTAGCCAAATCCCCCTTCTGTTCTTATTTCCAACTCCTCCACTATTTTTCTGTTAGTGTATCTGCTTGAGCTGACAGTTTCTAGTTTTTGGGTTCATTCCATCAATTTGTTTTCAGACAATTCTGGTGGAACTCTCTTGATTTGGGGAATAGCCCGTTCTGCATTACTGCAGACAGCTAGACTAAATGACCCTTAAGATCTCGGCCAACCTTGTCATTCCATGACTGAATGACTGCTTCTTCCTGACAAAATGGCTGTTCTGTTGAGTTGAGCAGCAGTTTGAAAGCATCTGGCTTATCTTTTCTACCCATAATTTTGCTCTCTTTCAAACGTGGAGTTCAATAACGCCCTGAAAAATTAAGTAGAAGATTTTCACCAGAAACTCTGTTGCTTTCTATTTAAGTTTCCACCAGAAACTTCTGTACCTAGCATGAGGCACAGAAATCTCATAAATCAGATCCAGCCAGGACCATAACTTGATTCCCTCCTCTCACCTTTCCCTCTATATGAGATGGAGCAAAAAACCCTGTAAATCTTAAGTTCTCGCACTAAAATATTTGGTGAATTAAGTTTAATGTGAATTAAGTTTAACGTGATGCTCCAATATTTGGTGCACCTTACTAGCGTTGAGTAAATTATTGTGCTCATTTTCACTGATCGTAGCAGAGTTTCTCTTATTTATTCCTCTCTCACTGTGTTTCAATCACTGTTTTTTAGTTTGAATCAAACAACCCTCCCACCAAATTTCATAGGGATTTTAGTTGACAGTAGCATGCACCTGAGGCAGTCATGCTAGCATGACAGATGGAGCTGCTACAAACCATCACAGCACTCTGGAGATTATATGTAGGTGTATTCAAGTAAAAGGCTTTTCCCAGAGTCAAAAGGAAGTAGCAAAGTTCTGCTTTATACCCACAAAAGCCAAGAAATCTAATGCCAGTATCCTTACATTTCCCTTTTGTACCTAGATCTTGACATGTCACATCTCTGTGGGTGCTGCAATATCTAGGTTAAAAAGAATGGATGAAAAGTAAAGCTCCAAGATTCAGTCTAATTTAAGGCGCATGTCAGATACTCTGGATAAAATATCTGTGCCACTGGAGTACACAGCTGTGCTGGAGTTAGGATTTTACCCCTTAGCTTCATTTTAAAAAGGTGTTTTTGCTTAGTAAAATAACTTGTGGTCTCCTCACTCAAGTACAGTAAGATGGGTTCTGTAATATGTAGTACTGTATTAATATTGGAGAAAAACCTATTTTTTAAAAACTGTTCACTGCCTACATAGCATTTGGATTGGGTTTCATTTTTACAAAGAATCTGTTTGATACAAACTGCTCATTTTGTCAAGTTTAGACAGCAAACAGAGCTCTAACAACAGCAACTGGCAGACTGGGTGATATTATCCACCAGCTACATGTCTGTTGGGTAGAACCTAAACATTATTTTTCAGTTAAAAGTGAAAAATATTCCAGGGTGTTCAGTAGCATGAAATTAATGTGTATTCCATTAAAAAAATAGCCTTATCACTAAACTGATTAAAAACTTGAGAAATATTCATGGTGAAACAATTTCAAAATTAAGACATCAAAAGACTCATCTGATTATAAGACAACTACTGTGGGAAACAGTTTTGTTTAATTGTAAGTGTTCACTGAAATGAGATTAAGGCTAGCTGCTCTTCACAGCTTGACAATAGTATTGTGTGCATCTACAGGACTGGAAGGGGATTCATGGGACACTGCCTGCATTCACCTGCTATCCCAGGTAACCACGTCATGTCATTCCTTTCACAAATTTATCAGTATCCATCTTAAAACTAGATAGGTTTTTCACATCACTACTTTTCTAGGAAAGCCATTCCAGAGCCTCACTGCTCTGATGATTAGAAACCTTTTAAATTTTGCCTTTAAAATTTATCCATGGCTTGTTTATACCCCCTTGCTCTTGTGCCAGCACTGTCTTTTAGCTTAAATAATTAGTTTGTCTCCTGGGGTTTACCCTCCTGATGTTTTTATACAGAGCAGTCATATGCCATCTCAGCCCTCATTTTGCTAGCCTAAATAAATCAAACTCTTTCAAACCCCTCTCACGACAGGCTCTCCAATCCTCTCATTGTCGTACTATTATTCTTTGCGCTTGTTCCAGTTTGAATGCATCTTTCATGAACACAGGGCACACCTACACATGCATGAATGTGCCTTTGCTACTGAGCATTAAGTTTAGTACTTCTAATGAGGTACTACATAAAGGCACATTAGCCCATGCTAATGCACAGTAGGCAAAGGCAAACTTTTTTTTTTTTTTTTTTTATGATGCTTAATGCGCAGTACACTCATTCTACTGAGCATTAGTGCATTAGCATGGTTTTTGCTGTGACGTGCTAATGCGCAGTAGTATAAGCTACTGCGTATTACAGTGTCTCATAGAGATGCACCCACAGAATACCAAAAGTGTACAGGATGTTCCAGACGATGTCAAACCACTGTCTTATACAATAACATTAATACTTCCATATCTGTATTAAAGCTTTTCTAAAGAGGCTGCATATGGCTCTCTCACAGATATTCCACACAAGCCCTGAAAATGGAACTAAAGGGGTATGTAATACTTGCATTGGTCCCCAGCATAGACATGAATTTCACCCAGAGTCATAAAGAACATTATGATATAGCCTTTGAAGCTATAGAAATGATTCTTCCAGAAAAAGTACTTATGTTCTTATATCCTGGGATCAATAATTTCTATTAAGTTGCTTTAGTGAGCACAATGTCTTTTTTTCTCTTTACTAAATCCAGTCTACCTTATTTCAATATCCTCCAGCAACTCTGCTTTGACACCTGAATATTTATATTCTGTACGGTGATAAGACATACAGGATATTTTAGTTACATCCCATTTAAAACTTTCTACCAGGGAGAAGAAATATTTTTTGTGCATATTTTTTAAAAAGTCCTATGCTATTTTCAGTTAAAAAAATAAGTGTAGAAGCCTGACTTTAGAGAGTGAGTTTAATAGTTATGAACTGGGCTGATAGTTCTGGTGAGAGTCTGTGAATCAACAATAGCATCACAAATACATGGCAGCCATGTATGTCCTAGAGTCTGCATCCAAGAAAGAGAAGTTAAGTGTTCATTTAGGGCATAGCTTCAATGAGTTTTGAACTGGACCATTACTTCATGCTACTGAACACGCCTTACTGCTGAAAATGTGCAAAGGGGTGCCAATTGCAGTGGCAGACCAACTGCTGTGCTGGGTCAGACCAATGGTCCATCTAGGCCAGCATTTTATCTCTGACAGTGGCAGAAATGGATGCTACAAAGGGAGAGCATTAAACTGGATCTCTAAAATAATTTATCCCCTATTTAATACGTTTCCCCTGGCATCTCTAAACCAATAATGGTGGATGCCAGGAAAAACATCTCCAACCATTGTGTTCAACAGCCATTAATAGATCTATCATTCATGAACTTATCTAGTCCTTTTTTGAACCTGGCTATAGTATCCACCTTCCACCACTATGGCAATAAATTCCACAAGTTATCTATCCGTTGCATAAAAAAGTACTTTTACTTATTAGTTTTAAACCTGTCCTCTACTAATTTCAGCAGGTGACCCACTATCATGCTGCATTCTCTGTGAGTGAAACGCACTAATATTTAATTGTTGAAATGTGGCCATATTCAGCACCTCAATTAAATTTCCTACAGAAATAGGCCATAGCTTTCAAATATAGTAAAAAGTAAATGTTTCCTTAGGTCTGGCCATTTAAGGGTTGAACATTTAGAAGAGATCACAATCTGCAGCAATTCTGACAAAATAATTCCTTGCTATTTTAATCAACAATTGCATTATAATTTAGACAGTATCCAGCTCTAAAAATTCACAAGCAACTGATTAAATGCATATTTTGTTATGTTATTATATAATACTGCATCACCCTTCTCTGAATAGTAAAAGCAGAGACTTAACTCAGCTGCATTACTTAAGCCCTCTCCCTGAAGACTTAAAGAGTTCAGAAGCTAACACTTAGGGCCAGACCTATTCCAGCTAATAGTCATCGAGGCGGGCCTAGGTGTCTAAATGTGAGACTGTTCTATCCTGCTCAAATGCTTGAAAAAACATTAGTGAAAAAGGTGAGTGACTGCATTTTGTGACTTAGTTTTAAGTCTAAGATGATGGAGTGTTACAAAAGTAAGAACATTAACAGTTTTTCAAAAACTCAAGCAAGGTGGAATAGGGCTGCATTTAGGTGCCTATGTCCTCTAACAGTGAAACAAGATCCAGCCCCTCGTGTAGATGATTCCATTATTCAAATGAGCAGGTAAGTGACTCTTGATCCCTGCACTATATTACATTCCAATCTAGCATGAGAGAGGTATGTGAAAAGGTCCCAAAGGTATGCCCACTCCTGTTGATTTTGAATGAGAACATCATACCTAACTCCCTTTATGCTTTAGCTTGACAATTCTAGCCTGAAAGACTGTTTTGGAGAATCTTACCTAGATAATAACCATACGTAGCTTGTTTGTATTCTTCCCAGGAAATTTTGTTATCTTTGTTCAGGTCGTAATCTTTCCAGACTTTTGCTACATTTTCATAAATGTAGCGTTTCTGCACTCGTTTAATCCAGTTTTTCAACTCCTCTGTTGTGACATAGCCATCTTTGTCATCATCTATTCTATCAACAATTTTCCTGCAAGAGAGAGAGAAACCATGGATACCTGGTCAAGGAAATGAAATGTATATTCCAGTCCAGTTCTGTTATGCTGCACAGGAGCCTAACTGTCTTTCCTCAGCCAGCGGAGGCAAATGGCCAGTGCTTCAGAGACATACCCCACTGCTACAACAATATTGTATTTACAGAACATGCTAAAAAACATTAGGTAGTAAATTATTAAATATTGCCATAAATAATTATAACTGAGTTATCATGATAAAAAACAAATCAATTGACAAAGTCCACGAAAGGATGTATTCTTGATATTTTTACAAACATGCATGCGAGCACACATGTATGTATGTGTGTACATATACATGTATAAATCAAATGCATCCTTTATTACACACATGCACACACACTGTCTTATCTTACTTAGAAGGAAAACCTTCTTTCAGGACCTGGAAAGAATGGCCATACTGGGCTCTGAGCAGATGAGCATGGAGAAAAGTTCTTTATCCCAAGACACAGAGAGGCTATAGTGTTACTAGACTAGGCTTCCCACAGCCAAAAGCCTGGGAACTTTGTAGTCCCTGCTGTGGTCTTTCTATGACGTCAGCATTAAGGCAGGATGATCTATGCAGGGCCCTATAGAATGCACAGTATCTACACTCCCTACACAGCCTTCACCCTACCTTCCCCAAAATGCACTGCTCATGTTGCTAGCAGTCCCTATGTAGGCCTTTATTCACTAATACACCATATCAAGCCTCCATCAATAGACCTCCAGTCACGAATGCTAATTAAGGCTCAAGCCAACATCTGGACAGTGCTGAGAGCCCTCTAATTTCTGATTAAGTCAACAACAGTGAAAGTACTCAGAGGCTCTTGGGGAGTCTCCCCTTCTTAAGAATATGTCCTAAGCAAAGCTCTAGCGTGCTTAAATCTAAACTCTCAAACTATGCAACAAGAATAATCTCTTGAGAACTGAGGCTCTCCAAAATCATTGTTCTACAAGTTATTTTTTCCTTAGAGCCAAAAAAAGAAGACTCAAAGAAGATGAAATGTTGGCCTATCAACTCAGTAGTACAATGATGAGCTGAGTTTTCTTTAGGCTTTCTTATACATTTTGCTCTACTGCATGCTTGCCAATGCACCACTGTAACCACAGTGGGAAGGAGCAGCTTTATGTTATAGAAGAAAGGGCATAAAAGACAGTACTTATATTTAAATCTCTCTCCATTATACCCAGCAGTGTAACAACATTCCTATTTATACCTGCAAGGAAAACATAACTTTGAGGCACAAGTGATATTTTTGTATCAAAACATGTATGGCGTCTCTTAAAAGTCCGTTTTTTGATGCACTGTTATTTTTTGTGCTTAACAGGTACCTTGTTGATTTTATTGGTTCAGTCTTTATCTATAGAAAAACATAAACTAAGTTTATTCTAAGGCAAAATTTAATCTTTCCTTTAAAACAGAAATGTTTCCATGCATTAAATTTGTTCCATAGTAAACAGTGTTTTTAGAATCACCCTGCACTGTTTGTACCCCAAATATTGCAGTCTTTTGCCAGCAAGTGCAAACTTAAGTGTTACGATGATGCTTACATTTTCACATTCCAAGCTGGGAAAAATACAAAATGATTAGTTCCAAAGTACTGAGTGTTAAGAACAATAGTAAAGTATTTCCTTTTTCAAATCTGCTTTTTAGTGTCTTTAATTATTCAAAGAAGGAGCCCACAACATCAAATTCTGCCCTCCAATTTTACTGATAAGAATGGAAATTGTGTGTGCCCTGCAGTATAAGCAGCCCAGTACTGAAGGGATCTCCTCTGCTATCACAGAATCCCTTGCTATCACAGCAAATGCATCACATAATCCCTTTTTTAAATTAATCAAGCTTCATTGTAAGAGTAGCTGGGGTTTTGACTCCCCACTTCTGTATTAGAAAGCCGCTTCAGAAACTTACCATTCTGCTGCTTAGACAGCTTCTAATTTTAAGTCTCTATTATTCATGGCCAGTTTACACACACGTGTTCTTGTGCCAGCATTGTCCTCAGGCTCTAGTGAATCTTGTCCAACAGCAAAAGAAACGTGCTCCAAGTCTTGACTCAGTGGCTAGAGACAGACGTTGCCAAATGAAGCAGATCAGCTGTCCTGGGATGTGTTCCAGCACAGGTGATCCGCTTCACTGGGTGAAGCGCACATCACCCATTATCCTGCCCACTGATCTTGCAGGACAACAGACAACAAGGTCCCTGTGTGCAGAGATGTGCCCAGAAAACTTGGAGGTACCTCTCTGGAAGCAGGGGAAAGCCAAAATGCTCCAGTAAGTTCACTGGGCAGGGGCCATCAATCAGCTGATCGGTGATCTCAACCCTGGGACTACACCAGAGTGAGTTTGACATGCCGGTGCAGTTCTGGGACTGGATCAACCAATCCCATTGGTGGTCCCAGTCCCAGAACCACACCAGAGTGTCCCAGCTTTCCTTGCTTCTATAGACATGCCCCTGGAATCTCCCCAGTTTGCTGCATTTGAATCAGTTCTCAAGTTGCTCATATACAACAATTAGAACATACCAGCTGCTGCCCTTTTGAAACATTCCCCTTTTGAAAGGCTACATGCATTCATGTGTCCACAGAATTCAGTATACTGCTCGTAATCTCAAAGGGAGGTAATATTCCTAACTAAACAGCATGTTTGTTCCTCAGAATCCTTCTTCAGGCATCCAACTGGATGAGCCACAAGTGGAAGCCTGCCTTATAGATTCTAATGGCTAAAGGAGAGTGCATTATTCTATATAACGAAAAAGAGGTGAGTATACCCCTTTAACTGCTCCTACTACCTTGATGACCCACAAAGTCACATAGTTAAAGAGGACCCCCCCCAGCCACTGGGAATTGTTCTCCTGCTAACCACTGTTACTGGAACAGAAGAGAAAAGTATATTGGAACTGAGTGGCAAAACTTTTCCTTTTTTTTTTTTAAAATCAGGAATCTGCCCTACAGTCTTTTCTGCCCAATGGGCGATGTTCATCAATGAATTTACCCCATGGCAAATATGACTTTATTAATTTGACTGACATCTCTATCTATTGTTAAATGCAATACGTAACTGATATGATTCTACCAGAGGCCTCCCTGCTATTTTTAACACTTCCTTAACACCCCTGGAAATTGTTGGGGCTAAGAAGCTATGCTGCTTGGAGACTGCATTCCACTTACATTTTTTTGCAGCTCAACTTCATCTCTTTTGTGATGTACATATCACCTGTTTGCTTCCCACTAAAATAATGCTTGTGTTTTTGCCGTCACCTTTATCCAAATGTTGTAAATACCTATTTATTCACATGCAAATGCATACTAGCAGTGAGGGCTTTGCAATAGAACAAAAAGTAACTTTTTAATCAGAAGAGTCTTGTTGCTCCCATTTAAAAATGACTAATTCTTTAACACAGCAGAAATTCAAAGACAGCATTCCACAGACACAGGGCTAGAACCAAAATACAGGCAATAAACATTAAGCTACTTACAAAAATCATGAAACCAACTGGTAAATAAATTGCTTTTCCTCAAAGTTCTATCAGCTGGGATGAGGGGAAATCCTGCCCCCAGCTCCTGAATGGTCAGACTAGGGCAATGTCTCTGTACAATGACAGTAAAATTGAGGGGACAAGAGGGAGATCCTGCAACCTACACGTAAAGAGCCTAGCTCTGAATATATTCCCTATATGCTAGCACAGACAGGAACTTGAAGAGCAACATAGATGCAAGGACTAAAAGCAACAATATAAGCTGAAAGGAAGATACCTCCTCAACACAGCCTTCCTTTCATATGCAAAGCTGTTTTGAATGGCTGCCGAGCCCGGGGCTCACCGCTAGCTGCCCCACCAGCAGATGGGGCCAGGGCTGGAACCTGTCCTTCCCCTGCAGCTCTTTCTAAGCCCCTGGTCCCATATCAGCAGCGCCCTGCTGCCTGGGCAGGGGGACATTGTCCCCACTCAGGCTCTGTCACCAGAGCCCACCCAGCAGCAGGCAGCTCCAGGGGGCTGAGAGCAATCTCCCAGCCCCAGCCAGGAGATAGCTGTCTCCTGGCCCCCTGCTCCTAGCGCTCCCGCTGGCTGCTGCAGGGAGCCAGTGCAGGGCCAGAAGGGACAGGAGCAGACTGCTGCTAGGAGCAGCCAATCTGTCCCCGACTCACCACACGTGCCCAGGGTGGGTTTACTCTAGAGCAAAGTACTCAACAGTAAACCCACCCCAGAGCATTTGCACATGTAGACGTGTCCCTTGTGTCCTATTTTAGTATATTATTTACTGGGCCATTGGCTTAGTATATGTATGAGTGCATCTTCATCTCCTTTCTTTAAGGTGCAGAGTGAAATAATTAAAGATTAGGTTTCAACTTTTGCTGATTTTGACTGTTACAGACAAGTATTTCACACCATTTCTACATAATGACTCTCCTGCTTCAACCCAAGCAAAAATTAGTAGGGGATTATCTACTACAAAGTGATACTGCTTATATTAGAACACCCATATAATACAGACTACAAGTACAACCACATCCCTAAGGCAGATCCAGGGATGTTGGAATGGTGCAGTCACAATTCCCTTCCACTTCATAACACAGTAAGTCCTCTGGAAGATGTACCAGCAGCTCTACCTCCCTGTACACCTGGATACCTGGGTCCCTTGTGGAGTCCAGGCAGCAAGAAGATGGAGATGAGACATTGCTAGAGCCTCCGTACCAGCAGGTGACACCTGCAGGGCCAGGCAGGGAGCAGGCACTGGAAGGGGGAACCTGCCTGTGGTCACCTGTGTCCCAGGCTGATGTCAGGGCAGGAGGAACACCAAGACCACTCCCGCCCTACTCTAGCCAGAGGGCACAGGGAGAGTTTGTGGGGGTCCCAGACTCAGCCAGGGACTATAATGAATGGGTGGCTATAATGAATGGGTTCCCCTTTCTGTGCCTGCTCCTTCCCCGTGGGCTCCAGCTATGCCTCACCTCCACTGCTCCCACAGTTTGATCTCAGTTCCTACTCCCCAGACTCCAGAGGGGACCCAAGCATCTGGGTTCATAGGGAACTGGAGCTGTTGACCCAGATTCCATCTTCACATGAGCACCATGCTAGAGCACCTGCTGGAACAGCTCAAACCAGAGGTGGCCTTGGCACAGATCAAGGTGAGCAGGGAGGCACTAGGAACCAGGGGTTTTGCAACAATGGCAGATGCCATTTGCACCTCCCATACCCTCCTTTTCAAAATCCTAAATCTACCTGTGACTGCATTCACACTAGTGCTTGGACTAATACAACTCCTTCATTCAGATTTGTAAGCTCAGCAAAAATAATGGGGGAGAATGAAGTCTTCCACTCATATGGTTTCCACAGCCTTGTGTTTACCAAGTACTTAGCTGCAACTCCTTAGTTTGTATCTATAGTGCCTGTGATTCCAAGCTGGTTTCCTATCCATGTACTAGATAGGCCTAGACTAATTAGCTTCTGGTATACCTGTAAAGTCACACCTTCAGTGACAGAACTTTCAAGGGTAGACCTAATCTAAAAGAAAATTCAGTGTTAGCTAAGTAAACCCAAAATGTTAATATAGCACATATGAATGAGACACATAGGCCATTGATTTTGTTTTGCTCCTGATCACAGAAAAATTTGGGGAAGTTGTCTATTTATGAAAACTCTTAAATATTTTGTTAGAGCATCTATTATTACCTACTGTTGCATGTATCTCAGTCTCACCAAAAGCCCCCCAAAGCACTTGGAACTCACTGTACTAGACAAAGTACAAAACAACACAGTCCTTACTTCAAGGAGGCTACACTCTCATGTGAAACGAGGTCCAATGAGTATAACAAATAGCAGGAGAAAGGGAGGTCCAAATTAGTTATCCTGCGGAAGCTGTGATTTCATTATTCACGCCCTAATGGTTCAAAAACATTTGAGCATGCGTTCCTTTTGAATAAAGCAACGATGACCCAAGCATAGGTAACAGGATGGAAAAATGTAAGGACAGGCTGCAGGAGAGGTAGACCAATGAAAAAAAGAGGGGGTGTGACACAGTAAGTGATGAAAGGGCAAACAGGGGAAACTGTGAAGGGTACTGAAAATGAGAACAAACTCGGTGCTGTAGCAAGGGGGAGGGTGAGTGGAGTGGCTGCCCTGGGCACCAAAGCAAAGGGATATCAATAGGCACTACCCAGCTGGGGCTGGGCCTGCCATCAGCTCATTTGTGGGGACATGGGGACAGGGGAAGGGCAGCTCCTGCTGCTGCATGCACTCCTGGGCAAGCTTGAGGGGACATGTGCCCCCTGGATCTGTGCAAGGCGAGAAGGCAGGCTACCACCGTGGGCTGTGCCCCAGGCACCAAACTTAGTTGTATGGTAGGAACAAACTTCATGTGGACAGAGGGAGGGAGGCGTTTGAGGGGGTAGTACCCCAAAGAGACAGGACAGGAGTGAGCAGAACCAGGGCAGCTGCAGCAGCAGTACCCACAGGTGAGGGGGAAGGCATGTTTGAAGGGCTCCACCCAACACCTGGCACTGTGCTCTATGAAGTGATCTTCAGTTGCCAACCTTCAGCTCCAGCCCAGCAGCAGCGAGAGAGAAAGATCGTGCAAGCATTTAGAGCAGAGTGAGGAGGACGGTTTTTCAGTGTCACTGTGTGCTGCTCCAGCTGTCCACTTCTTTTTCCAGAAGTCCCCTGGCAGCACTGGGAGGCGACTTGCCTCGTGGCTTAACTGGGAGCCAGCAAAGCCTTCCAATGCCTGCCAATGATCAGGAATGTGCAAACTCTGCACAGGGCCCTCTGTGCCGTGGCAGCCCCTCACCCAGGCCTCCAGCTCCAGCAAAGCAACAGGCTTCAGAAAGCAAGAGAAAGGGCAGCTCAAACCAAGTGCCCTGCCCACTTCTCCATTGAAACCTTCCCTTTTTTCTTCCCCTGTGCACTGAGGCAGTGGGACCTCCCTCTGCCACGTTATCAGCTGGGGGGGGAAGGGGTACTCCTCCTCCTCCTCCCTTAAGTCTCCCAGAGTCTGAGGCTCCCACCTATGGACAAGCCCAACTTTTGCCTTACAATGCCCTGTTGCACCAGGCTCTTTGGGGTAGATGCAGCATCCTTTATTAGACCAACTAAGTGGTGCAGTGGAGTGATTGTTGCCAACCAAATCGTTGGCAAAAACTGCTCTTTGCAAGGGACACAACACCCTTCTTCAGGCATAGGGAGAGTCTTGCAAAGAGCAATTTTCCAAGCGATTTAGTTGGGCTAACGAAAGATCCCGCATCTACCCAAAGAAACTTGTCTGCCTTATAGGTGATCCCGGGGCCGCAATCAACCCCCAGGGAAAGCGTGGGGGTTTCCTCCCCTCCCCTCCCTCCGCCCTGCAGGAACAGCCCGCATCCTGCCCCTCTCACCCCAGCTTCTCCTTGCTCTCCTCCGGCGTGAGCTGGTCAAACGTCCTGGCTTCCTCCTTGCCCAGAAAGGCCTCGTGGTCGTACTGGAAGCTCTGGTTGTCCTCGCGCGGCCGCTCGCCCAGCTCGGGCTCGGGGTGCACGACCCGGTCCTTCCTGAAGGTGGGTTTGCGCAGGAACAGCCCGCATCCTGCCCCTCTCACCCCAGCTTCTCCTTGCTCTCCTCCGGCGTGAGCTGGTCAAACGTCCTGGCTTCCTCCTTGCCCAGAAAGGCCTCGTGGTCGTACTGGAAGCTCTGGTTGTCCTCGCGCGGCCGCTCGCCCAGCTCGGGCTCGGGGTGCACGACCCGGTCCTTCCTGAAGGTGGGTTTGCCCCGCGCCCCGCCGGCGCACACCAGC
>NW_005842523.1:454198-462988 GCF_000455745.1 Alligator sinensis
GAGGGGGGACCAGCCGAGGGGGCCCGTGCTGGCTGGGCCCGGCTGCCCAGTGGCTGTGGCAGGGTTGTTTCTTTTACTGATGATGTTGTGTCCAAATCCGTTCCCAGTGTGGACGGGGCAGAGTTCAGTGGTTCGAACCTATGGGGCGAGAGCCCTCCCCCCGCAAGTATCCTTCCTGCAGGACTCTGCAGGCTGGACCATCAGATGCAGGCACCCCCTGCTTTACGCTGCTTCGCTTAGCACTCGTTTGACATTGATACCTGAGTTCACATAGTGCTCCCCGAGTTTCACTGTAATGCTCATGGTTTCATCTTGGGTTGTCAATTACTTTCGGTCTCGCTTAACGCCATTGGTGATGCGTAGGGGTACGTGCACCCCCTGGAAGCGCCAGCCGTGAACCTGGAAATGCTGGTGGAAGCGCACTGCTGGTTTTGCTGCTGGTGGTACCAGGCTCGGCAATCGGGCCCTGTCTGCCCCCCACTCCCAAGTCAGCAGTTGGCCGCTGAGGGACCCCTCCCCTTTGTCAGTCAGGTCTCCCCCCAGACTCGGAAGGCACCAGTTGCCTATGCGTAACGCTCGTTTCGGATGATGCTCGGTTTTCCAGGAACCAGTTAAGAGCACTAAGCAGGGGTTGCCTGTACTCCCAAATGCATGGCGGGCATAGATGCATAGAAAATTTGGGTCGGAAGGGACCTCAGGAGGTCGTTTAGTGTAACCTCTGCTCAAAGCAGGACCATCCCCAACTAGGTCATCCTAGCCAAAGCTTTGTCTAGCCAGGTTTTAAAAACATCAAGGATGGAGATTCCACCACCCTTCTGGGTAACCTGTTCCAGTATTTTACTACCCTTCTAGTGAGAAAGTTTTTCCTAATATCTAACCTAAACTTCCCTTGCTGAATCATCAGACTATTGCTCCTTGTTCTGTCATCTGCCACCACTGAGAACAGTCTAGCTCCATCCTCTCTAGATCCCCCCCACCCCTTCTGGTAGTTGAAGGCTGCTATTAAATTCCTCCCTCAGTCTTCTCTTCTGCAGACTAAATAGGCCAGTTCCCTGCATGCAAGTCCAGAGGCCTTGGAGTCCAGATGCCCCCCAGCCTTGCTTGCCCCAATCAAAAGGCCAAAGGAGACAGCTAGAGGGAAGGCCTGAGAGCAATCTAATCTCCCATGGCCATAAATTGTGTAGCTGAGATCCTTGCACCTGGAGGCATTTGTGGACTGTCTCGGGGGTCAGCCTGTCTGCAGTGCAAGGGACCAGCTGAGTCATTCAAGACCAAGAAGATCATGGAATGCCAAGCCTGTGAAACTTGTGTGTGCAGCTGAGGGGAGGAAGTTGACTGCGTTTCAAGGGGGCATTTAACACTATCAACAGTCTTATATAGAGTTTAGATTCTGGATTGGATAGGAATGATCCAGCCTTAGGCAGGGGCTTGTGCTAAATGACCTCCTTAGGTCCCTTCCAGCCCTGCTTCTCTATGATTGTATGAACCTGGGGCATTCACACAGCTGTCTTGGAAGCGGGGTAGCTGCCAAGCTGGTTATTCTCCTGGCTCCAGGAAGGATGCTCTTTGCAGCCTAGTAGGAGAAGCAGAGAATTGGCTCTCCTTCCGTGAGGCATTGGTTAGGTGGGGATTTGCACTTCCCTGCTGGCAGTGCTGTAGCAAAGAGAGAGTGAGCAGGGAGACCGCCCTGGGCGCCGAAGCAAAGGGGCACCAACAGGCGCTGCCCAGCCAGGGCAGGACATGGGACGGAGCCATGAGCAGCTCATTTGAGGGGGTGTGGCGATGGGGAACCGACATCTCCTGCCGCTGCGTGCACTGCTGGGCAAGCATAGTGGGGGGGTGCTCCCCGGATCTGTGCACAGGGCAAAGGCGGGCTGGCTCTGTGGGATTTGCCCAGAGCACTAAACTTCGTTGCTACAGCACTATCTGCTGACATGGCAAACAGCTTAGGATCATAGAAAAGTTGAGTTGGAACGGTCTTTGCAGGGTCATCCAGTCCAAACCCCTGCTCAAGAAAGGGTAATCCCACCCTGAGTAAACCATCCCAGCCTGCTATCTGTCCAGTTTGGTCTTGAAAATTTCCCAGGATGGAGATTCCATAGCTTCTCTAGGTAGCCTGTTCCAATGCTTGGCAACCCTCATCATCAGAAACTTCTTAATCTCCAACCTAAACTTTTTCTGCTATAGCTTGAGGCCCTTGCTCCTAGTCCTGTCCCCTTCAGTCACAGACAAAAGCCATCTCCATCCTCTCTGTAATTGCCCTTAGCACTCACAGATGTAAGCTGGGGCCATGGGCAAATGTACAATTTGGAAAAGAGGAGGTGTAGGTGGCGAGGTGCCTCATTACATATGAAACTACACGTTTTTCTCTAGTTAAAAATGAACTAGAGGCTTTATTAACAGGCTAGAAGCCTAGGTCAGTGTTATCCAATTTAAAATTGAAACAAAAACAAACTTCATTGGAATGAGCTAAAAAATGATCTGCAGGGCTGTGAAATAGGAGCTTCAGTATCAGGAGCAGCGAACAGACAGCAAAATTGCAGAACAAAGGCTTAGCTTTACTGGTGGCACATCAAGCCCCTTAAAAAGAAGAGAGGGTCCTTGACACCTGTGGAATGAAGAGTTTATGAAGGGATCAGGTAGATGATAAGGAGCCATGAAGTCAATTGAGTTCTTCAGCACTACTTCACTATAAATGCTGCTGCCACTGCCAGACAGTTGCTTTTAAATTTTGGGTGGAGCAGGAATCAAAGCAGAGTGTGAGTGTTATCATGCACCCTTCCCCTCCCCTGATCCACCTTTGACTGGAGCCCACTCTTTCTTCCTTTCTTTCACTCCTCCATCATTTGGACCATATCTTCCCATGTTTTCCACCTTAAGGGAATCTCTCAGTGGCTCTTTCTTTTATCATACCAGGTTCAAACTTCTTGTCATTAGTTTTAAAAGCCCTGGACAATTTTTTTCCTGCCATGCTTATCCAACCTCCAGCTTCCTTTAATTTACCATCACTTTCCTACTCAGCCACTGATGCCCCCCACTCTTGCTGTCCTTTGTTTTATCAGGGTTGGGGACTCTAGGTCCTTTACTGCATTTCAAAACTTACTATTAGAATAGCCATTGGACTAGAAATAAGGCACAAATTTCTTGCTAGGATAGTAATTGCCTATTGGAAAATTTAATTTGAGATGTAATGAATTCTCTCATACTTGAAATCCTTAAATCAAGACTGTGTGGTATTTCAAATGGTTCACTGTTGCTCAGCAAGGTCTTACCTTGCAGGCATCACTTGGTGAAATGCTGTGTCCTTGGTATAATGCAGGATCTCAGACTAGGTAAACCCTTCTGGTCTTAAATTACATGAATCTACAAGACAGACAAGGTTCTTTGGGTAGATGTGATAGCTTTTATTAGACCAACTAATAGTTGGAAAAAATGTTCTTTGCAAGCTTTCAGGCACAAACACCCTTCTTCAGGCACATAGAGAGTCTGCTGGTGAACTGTGTGCTCTCCTGGGTAGAATAGAAGCCAAAATGCAAAATGCAGTTCTGTGAAAATGCAAATGCAAGACTTCTACCCCTAAGATCCCCACTGCCATATATTTGCATTTTCACAGACCTGCATTTTGCCAAAGAACGTTGCCTGCCTATGTCCTTAGACCAACATGGCTACAACCAACAAGCCTAAAGCATAAATCTATAAATCAAAGAAAACACCCCTGGTCCACAGGGCTTACTAGTGAGTATAACACAAGAGATATAATATAGGTAATGTTGAAGTGATGTTGTAGTAGTGCTACTCCAGGAAAATAAGCAAGAGGGAAGAATTTTTTGTGGGTAATAGCTTTTATTGTAGTCGGTCTATGTGGCAGTGCACTTTTGGTGCACTTTTGGATGTTAGAAGAAAAATCAAGACACGTGACGATGAGGGTCTAGCTAAGAGATGTATCTGCATGGATGGAGATATGCACTTTGTCCTCTATATCTCTAAAGTGGCAGCATTTGGACAAATCCTGAATGCATGGGACCTAGGAAGAAAGGGCTTTATTTTTGTGCTTCCTTCCATGCTGCCATCTATTAATGAAACAAGCTTTGGAACAGCCTACCTAAGGTAGACAAAACCCTTACCCTGATAGTATTCAGGTTCCTTTTGAAGACCCAGTGCTGTGATGATACCAAGAGAAATTAGCTTACTGATAATGGAAGGAGTGAGGACTAATTGGTCAGTTAAAGTGCTCGATTAAAAGGAAAATGTGTGTGTTGTAGAACCTTATCACCAGATCCCATCCCATCCACCTGGATCACTCCATTCTACTCGTATTTTTGCCTCATCCTCTTACCTTTTCTCTCTCTTTCATAATCTTTTTGTCTGAATGTGAATTCCCATGGTTACAGATTGAATCCACTTCCCATTAGGAAAGTACCTTTGGTATGGTGGGTGCCATATGCCCAAAAAAATCTGAATTTTCTTCTTCCTTACTTTAAGACAAAGGATTTGACAGGTACTCTAGAAACATCAAGTTTCAGAAACTAGAAAAGGAAACAGTTTGGTCATTTCAAATAACTTACCTTATTTCTAAACTCCTATTCTGTTGGCAAAGGTAAATGACAGTAGACAATGATCTGCCTCTTTATACTTCATAGTTCCAATTTTTTTTAACTTCTTTGTTAGTAGACACATCTCACTTGCTCATTCAAAGATATCTCAGATTTATGGTTAGTAGTGTTGCTAATTCTTACTTGTTTGAATTAGGGAAGGGCAAGTATTATTCTTTTTAAGGGAAGTAGCTGTAAAACTGTGTGTCTAGTCTAACATTAAAACTGTAGGAAAACCCCCAGTTTTTTCTTTCTGTTATTTAAAAATACATTCCCTCCCCTTCCCCTAACCATTTCTGGGTTTCTCTCTGCCCTCTCTATCCCTTATAAGTGATTACAAGTAATACTAGGTAAGCTAAGTTCTTGTATACTATTACTGTAATAAGCCCCTCTTTATATTGTAAATAGTGTTCTGTTATGTTTGTATTGGGTTTTTTTTTACTATTTTATATTGTATTCCTATCATTTTTTTATTTTTTATTGTTTTTTATTGAATTTATATCATTTAGGCCTATGTCTGTAAAGTAATGTCAAGTTTCCATTTTGTATGTCAAGACTCCATCTTGTGCCCCCAGATGTTGTAACCTATGACTCATACCTACCCCTCCTACATAAATTGGTTCCTGAATGAATGGAGATGAATGAGGGTACTTGAGAGACAATGGCAGTAGGTCTAAGAATAGCTCCCTCTGAATGACTGAACCATCAACTCACTGACCCAACTGTCACCCTGCATTGACCCTCCCTGGCTCAAAATTTGGAAGACAAAAACTGCTGCAGAAATCAGTCAACCCACCATTACAGACATCTGAAACTGCATGTCCTTACCTAGGAGTGCACATGCTCAGTACACCAGGGGCTGACTCTTGCCTGGGTATGCCCCTGCCACTATGGTCATAGAAGGTCTGCCCCTATAAAAGGGGACAGTAAAGACAGATGCAGTGGGATGCCCTCTCCATCTGGACCAGTACCACGCCACACCACCTATCCACCCAGAGGCCCTGCTGGCGCCCCCCTCTGGACAATACTTGCTGGAGAAAAACCCCCACTGGCCATTGAGGACTCCCTTCCAGCCTGGATAGGTAGCTATCACCCCCACCCTCTCTTCAACCAAGGACTTGGACTCTGTTTCTCTTCCCCTACCTGGACTCCAACCCTTTCACTGAGTCTCTTTCTCCTGCTACCATTGTGAGTGCGTGTGTGTGTGTGTGTGTGTGTGTGTGTGTGTGAACCAATAACTTCATGGGGCTGTGTGGTATGTTGTCGTTTTAATAAACCTGTTATTTTGAAATCCCGAGTTGGGTTTTTCTGTTTCCTGACTGTTTCCTCCTTCCTATCACTTAGCCAGGAAAGAGAGGCAGAAAGCTGGGAGATCAGGGGGCAGATGTCTCCTCCTTGCCACCAGGCTTTTTCCCTTGCACCAGTGACCTCGAGTAACCCTGGGGCCACTTGACCTAAAGTAACCCCAGCTCCCCTCCAGTCTGCGGTTTCTAATCCTGGCCCCAACAACATTCACTCCTGGCACATTCTCTCTCTCTCATTTTAACCCCCATCCATCTTCCTCCTTCTGGAGATCTTTGACCCTTGATTCCCCCTCCCATAGTCACCAAACACCCTAGGTATCCCAAGTACCCTAAGCGCATACATACACCCCACACCACCTAAGTTAGGACTTCACTTGTGTGTATGTGTAGATGGGTGGTATATGTGTGAACTGGCATAGATAGATATAGATATCAATCTCATTGTGTGCATGATATATGCATGATTGATCCATGTACGTGTATTGGATGTGTATGTGCCTGAGTTGGTAGTGTGTGTGTGTGTGTGTGTGTGTGTGTGTATACACACACAATAATCAATTAGGTGCATACATGTGCAATTGTACGCCACGCCCTCCTGTCTAACAGCACCATATTGAGATCCTGAGCATTGGCCTGACCCCACAGGGCAACAAAATCATATAAAAAACTCAATGGGGAAAAATAAAGTTTGTCAGACTTTATCACGTTAAAAGCTTTTCTGACAAATGTTACCCTCAGTTCAATGAAAGCAAATTCAAAACCCTGAAAGCTGTGGAGAAAGCCTAGCCCATACTGGGAAATCTGGTTGTTTTAAGCACAAATGCAATTTATTCTGCCAAAAAGATGATAAAAGCAGCTCTGTAGCTCAAGTTTAGAAGTTAATAAAGTAGTTTATAACTTGACTCCTAGATTAGACCCTCCAGGTTATTTCCCTAATTTTCCTTCAAGAAATCAGAAACTGTCTTTGGGCTAATGAGAAAATGTAGCAGTTGTTAACAACTGTTCTACTTTTAACAAACAGCCAATGGTGGCTGCTAAGTATGTCTATTATCCTAGGCAAAAGACTGGTACCATTTTTTCAGCATGAATACATGAATACATTTATAGCATGAATACATTTATAGTGGTATTTTTAGAGAGGCTTTAGCTTGTGGTTTTGCAGTCATCTGAAAGCATCCTCTTCTATAGTGATCTGATGCTACTGCAAAGGGGATCAGCTTGCTGACTGCCTCCAGAATTATGGAACTGAAACTATGAAGACAGCAGTCGTGTGTGTGTGTGTGTGTGTGTGTGTGTGTGTGTAAGGGGCAGAGGGGAAGGAATAAATAGGAATTGTCACCTATAAAGGTCATGACCATGAAGAAAAGTAACATGTTCCTTCAGTTCACCAACAACATCTGAACTAAGAAACCCTCACTTCCCTGGGCAGGCCATTCAGAGATGAAAGAACCAGTAACTGGAGTCTACTTAGAGCTGCCTGACTAATCCATCATTGTCCAACACACCCCAACTAGCATCAAGATCTAACTATGTTGATATATTGTCAGATTCAGAAATAACAATCACTTGAATAAATAGTCCCAAGAAAACAAGATATGCAAACTAATTTTTCCTCCAGTTTGCCCCACAGGAAGGACCACTTCTTGCTCTGTCAAAGTAAAAGTATGCAGACTGTGTATATCAGGAAACAACACTGGTTCCCTAAAAATAAACTCCCAAATCAGTCACTCTGGATTTGAGATTAAAATGGTTTTAATAAGAAGCTGCTCTTATCAATTGTTCAAGAATCATATTCATTTTTAAAGTCTATTTGGAAGTTTGGTTCTCCCGTGTGGAGGGGGAAGTTAGAAAAAAAAACTATAGCAATTCCTACAGCAGTGAGATCTGAGGAGCTTTAAAAGTGGTGAGCTATAAAGAAATCACTTTGGTTTCTGTACATTTTTTTTAAGAATAGCCCAGTTGATTTCATCCTTTGCCCAGGGTGAAATCCCTTTGTCAAGCGTCCCAAAGCAGAATGGACCATTATATCCTTCACCAGCTACATTGAAGCCACTCGTGGGCTGAGGTATGTGTATACTGAAGGTGTGTCTACAGAACACACCACATTGGAGTATAAAGTTTATGGTGCTAGTTATAAACAAGTTAGTTTGAGTACTAGAAGCAGGCAAGTTACTGCCATCCAGAGCTCAGCGCTGGTTAACTTACCCTGCTGAGAAGCAAATAAACCATGGCTATTGCGGGGGGAGGGTTTCTTTAGAGGCACTAAAAACCATTTGTTCTAAAACACCAAGAACTTGATTGTTAGTACTTATAGCATAGATATTCTAAAAACTTTCTAGATTTATATTTTCATGAAAAATGATTGAGTAATATAATGTGGGGAGAAGAAAGGACATGGCATTGGGATTCCTGTGACAAATCAAGCAACGCATTTTTAACCAGCAGAAGAATTTAGTTGTAGTCCTACAGGTAGATTAGAAAGAAGTCCTTTGTGGAGATTACAGACTGATTTACTGCCCATACACTAATACAGGGGTTTTCAACCTTTTTTAACAAGTGTACCCCTTCTGGTGGCTGTGGCCGGACGCGGAGCAGAGGGGGCTTGCACCCGTTGCCACTAGCACCCCGCATCCTGCTTTCCCACGGCTGGTCACACGTGTGGCTCTGTGGGCTGTTGATAGGCCTTGCACCTGGCCAATTGCACGCCGCCAATCAGCAGTCCACCGAGTTGCACACGCGACCAGCCGTGGGAAAGTGGTGGGCAATGGCAGTGGGGCAGTGAGTAGTGGTGGCGGTGGCCACCACATACAATTTTTAGATTCTGGTTCTACTGAAATTCACTGGTGCCAGGAGTCTGATTCAAGTAAGCTGGGGTGGAGACACAGTGGCAAGTC
>NW_005842523.1:462998-484518 GCF_000455745.1 Alligator sinensis
GGGGGGGGGTCTTGCGGGTCCAATGGCTAGGGAGGTAGGTAGGATCAGAGAGGCTAGCAAGTCCATGGGGGTGGAGGGCTTGATGGGATTGGGAACTAGTGGGTCTGCAGGGGGTTTGGTGGGTTCAGGAGAAGTTTGGCAGGATTGGGGGTAGGTAGTGGGTCTGCAAGGGTTGGGGGGCTGTGGGGAGGGGTTATCTATCTGGAAGGGGTGGACAGTCAGTGGGTAGATAGCCCAGTCAGGGTTGAGGGGGATAGGAAAAGTACAGCCGTAGGGCTGGGGTGAGTAGATGGCTTTTCCCAGACTTGGGAATGCACTGTAAATATGTATACCACATTTCCAGGAGCCTGCAATCTACAACCACACAGTTCACTTTAAGCCATGTGATCGTAAATCAGGTCCTGCATGTACACATGTTGACTAGTGCTGGAAGTCATGCTGGGAACGCTATGGAAGTCAGGGTAGGTAGAGGGGATGGCAGATCTGTGGGGTGGGGTTGGTGAGGGAGTCGGGGGGGCGGTCTATCTAGGGCTGCACTGGTATACATATTCACTTTAGATTGAGCATGGGTTAGCTTGATCCATGTAGATCACCTTATAGGTGAACTAAATTTGGATCAGACCAACCATTTTTTGCTCAATCTAACCCCAGATTGGCACTTAGATCGACCTAACCCTAGTTCAGGGGCGGGCAATTATTTTGGGCGGAGGGCCACTTACTGAATTTTGGCAAGCCAGCGATGGCTACATGACAGGCAGCCCAGGGCAGATAAATATTCATTTTCTAAATTTTTTAGGGGCCAGATAGAATGGCCTGGTGGGCCACATCCAGCCCCTGGGCCACATTTTGCCCACCCCTGCCCTAGTTAGTTCATCCATGTGCAGACCTTATACTTAGATCAAACTAAGTTAAATCAGAGCTATTTTTTTGCCTGATCTAACCTCCCTGAACATGCATACAGTTCAGCACTTAGATTGACCTAACTAGTTAGGTTGATCTACATGTAACATCTGTACATACCCACAGTAATGTATGTGGAATACTTCAAACTTTCAGAGTGTTTGTATGTGGGAAATGGTGTTTAACTTTTATAAAGAAAAAGGCCACTTGCAAATCTTTAATTCCTGTTCAGATCCTGGTATAGGATCTCAGATACTGTGAGAGCACACAAGTACCTAGGTAAATAGAAAATCCTAGGGATTTGATCCAAGACTGTCTCTAGTAGCAATAAATATTATATTGATCTCATACTGCTCATCTGTAAAGGGATAGTCTTTAAAATAAGAAATGTGTTGAAAAGCCTGAGTCTTAAACTTTAAATCTAATAAAAATATATTATTTAGAAACATGCTCATTGACCACAGCTGATCCTTTCTCAGGGTTACAGGATTTCTATACTTACAGATCAGGAATATGATTTATATTCATTGGAGTTGTGTTCTCATGATTTAATAAAATATTTTTAACTGCCAGTTGTCAATGAAAAGTCACCATTTCTACTGATCATTTTCTTTAATAATCAGTGTTTCTTCTCCTAGATTTTTTTCATCCAGAATACAGATTTTTTTTCTTCCTAAAATGCTTAGGAGTCTTCACTGAGTAGCTGATGTTTTATATATTGATGAACATTACTAAGTATAATCTTCCTTTCTGGCTGGAAGAAACCTGTTGCCACTAACTGATTTATATTATTCATCATGTTTAGACTTTAAAATATTCTTTTCATAATCTACAGTTCTTTTAATGAGTTTTATATAACACTTAAGACTCTGTGAAAGATTGCAAAATATTGGGTCTGCAACATTGATAACATTTTTACATTTTTAGCAATACATTTATGCAGCAGCAGGCATGCTGGGTAGTATGTAAGCCTTTAATGAAACATTGGCAGATATGAGGGCTTTATGGTCTGGGTAAAACAGTGCAAATCAAAGAGCTTTGCTTACTGTTTATAACGTTTTCCTTTGAGTCTAACAATATTTATCCCACTGTTTCTATCTTGCATTTGGTTCTTCACATATTTATTTTCTCTTTCACTGATACGTTTGAAGGGAACAAACTATAGTGTACCCCAAATTTCCTGGCATTTCTGGAATCCACTTCTGTAAAACTGGGCCCAAGAGTACTGTCCTGTCATTAGCTTTGATTTACTCTAGAAAGGATACTGTTAGCCACCTCCAATCTTGGTTATATCTGATAAGCTGCAGTTGTCTCTAACTTATTAGATGCTCAAGGTTAGTTACCATAGTTATCTTGTATGAATATGAAATCCTATAAGCTATATATTGATCTTATATTTAACATCTGTGGCCTGGCCTTGATTATGCTGAAGTAAATTTTCTGGATTTGCCATTGATTTTAATGGCATCAGGGACTTACTGTATGCCTCAGGGTGTAGACACACATAACAATAAAAACTCTTCAAATGCCTTTGAAAGTGCCAAATGTACACACTCTTTGAAACATTCAAAAAGCAGCTGAAACGCTCCAAAATAGTGTCTCTTAAAATGGAGTGCTATTTTAGAGTGATTCTCTCTGTTCCATATAGATGGGGAAGGAAGAGAGAGTGGGTTAGTAGCCTGCCTGCTGTGCAGCCTCTGTGCCCTGCTCAGGTCCTGGAGCTCTGCCAGTTCCTCATTGGGACCCTCGCACCTTCCCTGGGACTTCAGATTAACATGGTCTGAACCCCTCCCTCCCCAACCACTCCCAGAGCAAGGCTTAACTTCCCCCCATTGCCACCAACCCCCTGCCAGACTCCTGCCAACTCCTGGGGCCTCTGCCACCACTGGACCTGAGCCCTTCAGCTCCAGTCCCCGCCCTCTATCTGCTGAGCTGAGAGAAGAGGAGAGGTAGAGGGGACTGGAGCTGTCAGACACCCAGGTGGGGCCAGGGAGCTCCAACCCTGTGCAGGGAGGGAAGGGACAGAAGAGGAGGCTGCTGCTACAGGAGTCTGCAGCATTTTGAAGCATTCCCCACAAGAATGGCAAAGTACCCCATATGTCTCCTGGGTGAAATGTTTGCTGTATGAAATATTTTTAATCAATTTTCACTTAGATACATTTCAGTTATTATTTCTATCTGCTCTCTCAGATAAATATAGCATGATATAAACACATCATTTTTACAAGTGTATCATGACATATGTAAAAGTCCTGCAGAAAATGTAGCGTGACCATTTGTAAACATAATTCTCTGAATTAAGCTTTAAAGATGGCCTACAGAACAAAGAAGAAATGGTCTGGTGTGTGTTTTTCTTCTTGTTTATGTCCTATAAATAGGTGTGAAAGGTTGTTGGGCTTTTTAAATTAGGTTTTCCTGTTCTTGTTTTGACATTATGCTTTCAAGCCCTGTCTGAGCTGGCAGATTCTCATGACAATAGGAGAACTAGTAAAAGGAAGACATCAAAGGCATTGGAGACATGGGCAAATCCAGGATTTACTGAAGGCAACTGCAGCACATTGCCCCTCAGATTATTGGAGTGTTGGGGATGCTGGAGCCTCCAAGCTGCGAGGGGACAACAGGGAGCCAGGCAGGGAGCAGATGCATGTAATAGAGGGACCTTCCCCCTGCTGACACTACCCCTGGACAACTTGGAGGCAGAGTGGGGAAGAGCTGCTCCTGCTTGCTCCAGCCAGGGGCTGTGGGTAGGGGCTGCATGGGGAGCTGTTTTCAGCTGGGCACAGCAATGACAGTGTACAGTTTCCTCCTTCAAGCCTCTGCTCCCTGGCATTCTCTAAAAACATCAGCTCAGTGTGCAGCAGTGACTAAAAAAGCCAATAAAATATTAGGTATCATTAAGAAGGGAATTGAAAACAACACAATGAGGTAAGGTTTAACTTTCAAACAAAAGACCCCAATCCCTTTTCATTTAATCTAGTGTAAATGAGGCAGACTACTGGCAAAGTCAGTGTTAAACACAAAAAGTAGAATCAGGCCCATAGAGATTGTGGGTAGAATGGTTATGGAAAAATTCATGCTGATATTATACCCAGTCCCATAGTGTAACAAAGGCCTGTCCCCGGGGTGGCCGTGACACCACTAGTAGCTACTCAGCCCTTGATTTACCCTGATCCTCCCCTTCTGTTTTTCTGCCATGCCTTGATGTACTTATACCTTTAAGAAAAGTGAGGCTGTCCCAAAGATTCCTGAGTGAGGTTTCATCTACTCCTGTCCTGTTCCCAGGTCTCAGTCTGTTCTGGTTCTGTTCTTGAGCCCACTCCTGGCTCCCATATCCACACTATTCCCAGGTACCTTGTCCCCCCTGCACACTGGACTCCTCTTCCCACCTCCTTCTCCTCCCCCCCACCAGGCACTGGACCTGCTGTGGTCCTGTCTCTATTCTATTCCCAGGTACCTAGTCCCACCTGGGCACTGGACCCTCCTGGTCCCCCTCAAGCACCAGACCTTCTCTGAACTCATCTTGACTCTACTTCCAAGCACCTAGATCCATCCCAGTCCTTTCTCCCTCCATCACCCAGGTTCTAGCCCTGCCTCTGGGCCTGCTCTTGTTGGGACCTCCTCCTCCCCTTAGTCCTTCAGGTGTTACCACAGGCTGTAATCTAGTTGTTATTCAGGAGCTGCAGCCATTCTGCCCAAGAGATGTTCTCTCAGCAGCCTCCGGGGCCAGACTGCCTGCCCAGCTCAGGCCTCAGCTTATACTCCAAGCCCAACTCATTTGTGGGTTATGTGGCTCCTGATTGTCTCCTGCCACACATGCTACCTGCTTCATTTACAGCCTGCCTGCTCTTAAAGTAGCAGGAGCACCAAGCCTCCAGCTACACATGGAAACATGGCTCTTGTGCAAACTGTCTGCATTATGGAACTGCATTCAGTCCTCTTCCTCATCTAAGCCTCATTCTGTTGTGGGGCCTGCCTAAACTTCGTCCAGAAGTTGGTTTGCCATTGCAAATTCCCACAAGCTAAAAATCTTCTTCTCATGTATCAGGGATGTATGTGGTAGCTGTGTTGGTCTGACACAAAAAGAAATGCAAAAATCTAGAAGTCTTGGTTCCAAAATGAAACCTTTTATTAGACCAACTGAGAAACTGCAAAAAAGGTGGTGGTTTTTTGCAATTTCTCAGTTGGTCTAATAAAAGGTATCATTTTGGAACCAAGACTTCTAGATTTTTGCATTTCTTCTCATGCATTACATTTGTTTTGCTTTTTTTTCTCCTGATGCACAGTACATCTTAGTGACTGGCACCTGATAGATACCTAGATAAATAGACAAAGTATTGGTTCAATCATCTTTTTTTTTTCTATCAACAATCAAATTCATTTGAAAAATTAATTTCATAATGATTTATGGTACTCCAAAGCAATCTGACTATAGCAGAAGAAAGGAGAAAGGGCAGTTAGCTCAAAGGACCGAGCAATATTTCATCATTCTGAAGTATGGCTTAAAAGGGGCATTACACCCAGGCTTTCTTAGCTTGCTGTGGAGAATTTAGACAATCCTCATTTTCTAGGACTAGCCAGGATATCAATTGCCAAGGGAAGGATATGAAAGGGGTGGGGGCCAGAAGTAGGGGTGTATTCCATGTCTAACACTTTTATTTTGAAGCTCATTCAAGGAGAAAAAGGTCAATCTCTTTGATTATTAGTGGGAAGTAAAGCCCAATGGCTATAACAAACAGATCATTCCTAAGGTCCACAAGGAAAGACACGTCCTCTAAAGAAGAGTTAAACTAGTTTAGTTTGAAGAAAATTAAATTAGTGGGGAACAGGATAGTCATTTTCAAATGTCAGGCTGCTGTAGTGAAAGTGGAGAGAAATGGTTCTTCCTTGCTTGAGGGCTGGACAAGAGGCAATAGATGTAAACTATACATTTAGATTATATCTTAGGAAAGACTTCCTAACTGTAAGAACAGTAAAATAATAAAATGAACTGCTTAGATAAATTGTAGGAAAAAACAATTTCATTGGAAAGATAGAAAAAGAAGGTGAATAGGGATCTGTCTAGGATGATTTAGGAAAAATTAATTCTGCATTTGTGTGTGGGAGGAAGGTGGAATTGGGGCAAAAATTTAGGAGATTGTGGTGTTGATGCCTACACGGTCAGATGGGTCACTAACTGGCTGGAGGGCCACACCCAGAGGGTGGTGGTGGACGGGTCTTATTCGACCTGGAGGGATGTGGGCAGTGGGGTTCCCCAGGGCTCGGTCCTTGGGCCCGCACTATTCAACATCTTCATCAGTGACTTGGGCGAGGGGGTAGAAAGCACCTTGTTCAAGTTCGCAGATGACACTAAGATGTGGGGGGAAGTGGGTACACTAGTAGGAAGAAACAGGCTGCAAGAGAATCTAGAAGGGTTACAGGGGTGGGCCGAAGAGAACAGGATGGGGTTCAACACTGACAAGTGCAGGGTAATGCACCTCAGGAGGAAGAACCAGTGGCACACTGGGAGGAAGAACCAGCGGCACACCTACAGGCTGGGGAACTCCCTTCTTGCTCAGCTATAAGGGACCCGGGGGGCTTCCCCTCCGGATCCAGCTCAGCTATGCTCGGTCCCTCCTCCCCACTTACCTTTGGGGGATCAGCTGTTGCTGCCCCCGCTGCTGATTCCTCTGCTGCTGCTGCTTCCGCCTCCGGTCAGTAAGTAAGTAAGTAAGGGGGCACACGTGCGTGTGGGACACACGTGTGCCTGGATCCTCTCCTTCCCGCTGCTGGTTCCCGAGTGCCAATTGGTTGCCCCGCAACCCATGTCTAAGACCCCACTGGTGCCCATCCTTCTGGAGGGGGTACCAGTGTTGAGACAGAAATGAATCTTGGAGTCATCATTGATGCCACAATGAACATGGGCCGACAGTGTGGGGACGCGATCAGGAAGGCCAACCATACCTTGTCATGCCTTCACAGATGCATCTCAAGCAGGTCAAGGAGGTGATCCTCCCCCTCTGTGCGACACTGGTCAGGCCGCAGCTGGAGTACTGCGTCCAGTTCTGGGCACCGCACTTCAGGAGGGATGTGGCCAATATAGAGAGGGTCCAAAGGAGGGCCACCCGCATGATCAGGGGTCAGCAGGGCAGACCCTACAAGGAGAGGCTGAGGGACCTGAACCTGTTCAGCCTCCAAAAGAGAAGGCTGAGAGGGGATCTAGTGGTGGTCTACAAAATCGTCAAGGGGGACCAGCAGGCATTGGGAGAGTTCCTGTTCCCCCAAGCAAGCCTGGGAGTTACAAGAAACAACGGACACAAGCTAGCGGAGGGTAGTTTCAGGCTAGACACTAGGAGGTGCTATTTCACTGTCAGGGCGGCTAGGACCTGGAACCAACTTCCAAAAGAAGTGGTGCTGGCTTCTACCCTGGGGGTCTTTAAAAGGAGGCTGGATGAACATCTGGCCAGGGTCGTTTGACCCCAGTATTCTTTCCTGCCACGGCAGGGGGTTGGACTAGATGATCGCCTCAGGTCCCTTCCGACCCTACCAACTATGAAACTATGAAACTGATCCAATGGGTGTAATGAGGGGATCCCAATCCTATAGAGCCCAAGATGGGAGAGATTTTTCCCTTCTCAGACCCTGAGCATTTTGGCCCTCTGCCCAGGTCACACCAGGCACAAGAACAGCAGCAGGTTAGATGGAAAGCTCTTTCCAGTCAGCAGAAATGTTCCAGAAAAGGTACTGGGGTACAATGCAAACTAGACACCCCTCCAGAGGAGGAAGATCAGCTGGGAGCTCTGGGGACCCCCAGAAGAGGAGCGTGGATCAGGTGGGGGAAGTCACAATTTTACGAAAGATCAATGAGAGGACCCAGTATACAGTCCCCTATATGGACAATTAGGTCAGGCCAGTGGGGTCATTGTGGATACACATTTAGCCACCCAGGGCACCCACGTCGAGCTACAGGGGGATTTCTTGATGGGGATGACCAGGGACAAAACCATGGGGGCCTGGCAGTCCCAGCTCTTAATTCCAAGGCAGTACTACCAGTAGGTGTTGAAGCTCATGCATGATGTCCCGGGGGGAGTGGCGGGGGGGGCATCTGGGGATAAAGACACAGGAAAAGGTGTTTGTTAGCAAGGTTTTTCTGGCTTGGGGTATATTAGGAGATCAAGAACATTATGCTTTCTGCCCCAAGTGCCAATTGGTTGCCCCGCAACCCATGTCTTAGACCCCACTGGTGCCCATCCTTCTGCAGAGGGTACCATTTGAGTGAGTCGGAATTGACTTGGTGGGACTCCTGGGATTGAGCTCAAGAGGGTCCAGGTTCATCCTGGTCCTTTTTAACTATGCTACCTGCTACTCTGAGGTGGTATGATCTGCTCAGCATCAGCACAGACAGTGATATCCAGGCTACTTCAGATATTTTCATGAGTGGTCATTCCGAGAGCAGTCTTAACTGACCAGGGCACTACCTTTATGTCTCAACATTTACAAGAAGTCTGAGCACTGTTGAAATACTCCAGATAAGAAATTTTGTGTACCATCTGCAGATAGAGGGCCTGGTCAAGAGATTTAACCAGATTCTCAAGGGAATGCTTCACAAATCTACCTTCAAATTTACCTTTTCCCCTACCCCATGTCTGTCTTGTCAATTTATACTGTAAGCTTCTCAGGCCAGGGAATGTCAACTAGTCTGTGGTGTACAGTGTCTGGGACAATGTGGCTCATTCTTGGTTGCCCCTTAGGTGCTACCTTTACAGACATGGTTAATTATTTTAGGTAACTTAGGAGTACTCTGGAAAGGTTTTCTCTTACCAGGAGTCTCCCTGATTGATGTTTTTTTCAAACATTTACATTTTCAAGTGTATAAAAAGATCCTTTGCTTCTGACAGCATGAGTCTGTGCGCTGTATGTGCAATTTGCCCTGGTAATTACTTATGTATGGTGATAACCATAGCAACATCCCAGGTAGATAATGTCATGCAAATTACTGCAGCTCCAGGGAAGGAAGATGTTAATACAGTATGTACTTGCACCCCTGGTCTCCAACATTTTGCAAAGACTTTTTCCCCATGAATACATGTTGTTTTTAAATTCAGTTTTTTCACTATTTTAAATTCAGTTTTTTCACTATGATCAGGAGGGAAAATAAAACTGCACACCATTTTTGTTATTGGTATTCACATAGACAGGGAATAGGAAGGTCCTTCAGTGTTTCTGTCATGAATAATTATGTATGCACAGTGGAAGTTCCATGGTGTATGTAGGGCAATAAAGTCCAGACATTGGGACACATTTCAAGGCAGTGTTGTGCTTGAACACAAGTGCTGCATTTGTAAAACTGAAGCCTGGGGGGAGAGAGGAACCACAGATGTTGTGACTGAGGTGTAAACTTCCCCAAATCATTCACAGGAATGATGGGAGAGTGGCTTTGTTTTTCAAAGCAATCATACTGCAGCTGAGTACTTAGCAGGGCTAGTATATTGTCACCAAAATGATGAGAACAAAGGAGAAGCTGGTAACAATTACTGCTCATTTGGGTCATAAACAACAGGAGCCCACACACTGAGGGTGATAAATCTATATAGATGCTAATCTGCATATATGCTAGTCCTTATGTGACCTTAGTTATAACCTTGTGACACTAGAATAAAAATAAACTTGTAAACCATAACTAGTGTCTTCTGTTAAAAACCAGAGCAAGACACTGAGTAGGTAAATGTTTTACTTTTATGGAAAGGAATGTGATCCACTGATTATCAATATTTAACCAGAAAGGTGAAAATAAAGTGAATATTAGTCCTGTGATAACTGCTGCAGTTACTGATTACCAAAGGCTGAACTGTCCTAATCATTAAACGATGCTATATTAATTCAAGCTACAATTTTAAGTGGATTTTTTTTCTGGTAACTTTCAGAGCGAGTCTGCAGAACATTGAAGGAGGTGCGTGTAGCCAAGACTTCAGTTTTTTAGGAAGATGATCCTGGAAGGAGTTACACAATTTGCTAGGCCTAGTCCAAACTGCCTGTATCATAAAGAAATTAACCACTCCAAATACACTTCTTGTGATAGGAAATGGAGAGAAAATTTCTGAGTTATTGCACAATTCAATTTACTCCAGCCATAGTCAATTTCAAGGGTATTAATAGATTTAAAATAGTTAAGCAGAGTAAAAATGCTAACAATTCATGTCCTCAAGTGTATTGTACAGAAGGACTATGAACTACTTGTTTACAAAGTTGCCTATAAACTTCAAGTTGAAACACTTTCTCACATTTACATTTGAATAAGGACTTGGTATTTTGGTCACAGGGTTAGTGGAGAGCAGAATTTGGTCCATTTACTATTAATCAAAGCTGTTGTCAAATCTCCTAACATTGCTCAGGGCTATAAAGGGCCTTGACTTGAACTAGAGTTTTCAAGCAAATATCTAATAGGATATCTATTTATTCAAAATGGACTGCTGCAAAAAGAAATTTATAAAGCCAATGGTCTGACAAACTATTGAAAGGAGTAGAAGTTAACTGTGGGAGCTTTCCCTATCTTTAGGTACCTTGCATATAACATACATTTGTCTGCCATTTATTTCCCTCTGGGGATGTCTACATGAGATTCTTAACTGCGCAGTAGACTAATATTCTGCTCAGTAGAGCATCACTGTGCTTTATTGAGCCATCTATATGTGCACCGTCTATATATATGCACCATTTACTGCACAGAAAATTAGTCGACTGCATAGTTAGCTCCTGTCTGTAAATACAAGTAGTTAACTAACTGCATAGTAGATACTGCACAGTAGTGCATGAGTAGATGCTTACCAGGAGCAAATTTGCTTCCAGTCAGCCCCAACGCTATGGGGCCACTAGGCTTAGGGAACTCCCCCAGACCAGTCCTAGCACTGCTTGGCTCCTGGCTCCCCCCAGGGAGTGGGAGCTGAGCAGTGCCAGGATGGGGCAGCTCTCTGCCTCCCATGTCCTGGCACTGCTTGGGCTGGGGAGCTCCCTGCTTCCCACACAGCTGGGGCTGGCCAGGAGCTGTCCTGCTTTTGGGGCAGCTCCCAGCTAGCTCCAGGCTGGTCCCGGCCAGAAGCTGGGACAGAAGCAGGACAGCTCCCAGCCAGCCTCTGGCCTGCTTGGAGCAATCCCTGTCCAGCCAGGGGCTGGCTGAGAGCTGCCCCAGAGGTGAGACAGCTTCCAGCCAGCCCCCAGCTGTGGAGGGAAGCCCTGCTGGGCAAGGGACTTGTCTCTATTCCCTGGGGGCCGGGAGAGCTCTGCAGTCGCATGTAGATGTGCTTCCAGGGAAGGCTTACTGCACAGCATTTTATAGCAAAGTAAGCTTGTATAGCATTAATAGCATGTGTAAACACAGCTTCTAAATATACAGTCTTCAAAAAAAATTGTACTGATACTATGAGGGTAGCCACTCACTAGACTCCAGCTTCCAGGGACTTTATAACCTTAGATCAATGGCAAGTAAAGAATTGTTTCAAAATGAGATTTCTAATATCGGCATCCTCAAAATCTAAACCCATTATTGTTCAGTTTGATCTGACTGGAATTATCCAACTTTTTTTTATCACTGGGAGGTTGACTTCTTCCAGGGAGGGACACATCTCCCAAAATAAAGATTTCTTATTTCAAGAGGTTGTGAAGTCCCAGGATGATGACAAGCCTCCAGCAGTTGCATAATATCATGTTATTTCTCTTTCTGTCCCTCTTGCTATTTATGCCTATATTGAAATGCTTTTTATTTTGAAGAAACACATACCTAGCACTGGAATTAAAAATGGAAGGGACTCGTGTCATTTGAAAATGTCTCCCTAATTACAGGCAAGGTTCTTTGAGTAGATGGGATATCACTCAAAGAACCTTGCCTGCCTATGTCCTTAAACCAACACGACTACAACCAAAAATCCCTCATGACACACGTTTTAAAATAATTTTTGCAGGAGATTATTAATAAAATGATACTTGGCTTTTCCATAAAAATTCTAGGTGACATCTCAAAGCTTTTCATAGAAATTACTTGCTAAAGCATTGCAGCACCCCTGGGAGTTGACTAAGTGTTAATATTAGAGAGCACTAGTTGCCATGTTAGAAGGGTAGATATGTACCTTATAGACTAATCAAAGTATTATTATTACCTCAGCTTTGCAGAGCAGAAAACTGCTGTTCAACACTGACCTGCCAAAGATCACACAGTAAGTAAGGAACTAACATCTAGCTCTTATCAGTCTTGGTACCCTGCTCTAACCTGTTGCCTCCTTATGTATACTGCATAGTTTACACACTTGTGTTTGCTTTCTGTTAACAGTATCAGAGGAAGGCTGACAGTATACAAAATTGATATATATAGACTTAGTATATGACACAGTTTAGCAAAGCAGGTGCATTTTAACAGGAGACTAAAAGCTATGATGATAAAAATATTGAAGTACATATATGTATATAAAATCACTTATATTTGATAAATAATGATTGGTCTGGATTTACTTTCTTTCACACTCACTAGGCATGTCTACACAAAACATTTACTGTGGAATAGACTAATTAGCTCCTCAGTAAATGTCTCAGCATCTACACTTGTAAGGTGATTAGGCTGGAGTAAACTAATAAACTCCACGGCAGGGTAGTAAATGCAAGTACTGTCCTGCTGCGGAACATTTTACTCTGTAGCAGTGCATGTGTAGATGCTGACCTGGCTGGCTGGGCCAGGGGGGGCTTCACCGCAGGGGCTGCCTGCCAACTAGCCCCACAACGAAGCACCCTCACACCCCAGCCAGCCCCTCTGCAGTACATTGAGCCAAGTTGGAACAGCCCCAGGCTGTTAGGTTGACCCCCTGGGGCCCCTGCCAGCAGGCCTTTTGAGAAGTTATTCTTTCTTAAAGATATGGAGGTCACTGATAAGGTTTGGCATGAGAGCACAAGTTTGATGGAAGTTCATAATGCTTTGTAGTACTTGTAGAAAATAGAAGTGCAGGCCTTAATGCACACTGGAATGTTATCAACAGTACTGTAGATAATGTGAGGCTGGAAGGGTATGCACAAAACTCCTCTTAACTTGTTATTTCAATGCAATTTAGGTTTTGGGTGGATGTGATCTAGACTGCTGTCACTAAACATAGATCTTGTTTACTAATATCTTAACTTTTATACTTGGGTATACCTTGATGGGAAGCACCTCAGAGGAGAAATTTTATTCATCTGGCATTCTGAGAGAAAATAAACTTGATTAAGGCACAACTTTAGCTGTCACTAAATGGAGGTTTTATTTCCTTATCGTATATAAAAACAATAACCCCCTGAAATAACTGCTAAAATATAGCTATTTCAGAAATGAAACTTAGCAGTTGTTTATGTGGTCTAATCCAAAGCTCAGTGAAGTCAATGGAAAGAGTTTTTACTCAAGTTGTGCAAAGAAACTGCTGCACATAAATTTTGTACAGTAAGTAAAGAAAACCATAAATTATAAAATCTAAACTTAAATTACTTTGGCTCCCTTTTTGGATCACTAATTTTTATTTAGATTGATCTTACAAACAAATAAGAGACAGCTCACAAACTTAAAGACAGAAGTATTGTGAATTACTATAATAATGGAGAAGCCCTGCTCTTTTAAACAGACCAATGAAATTGAAATAGGCATCTCAACCGAAATGTACTTAATATTGCATTCAAATACTTTGTCTATCAAATCTCTAAAAATCTAATTTAACTGCTAAGGATGCAAAAGTTTAATAAAGTAAAGCATGCACACAGAAGCAAGCGAATCATGTCAGATTTTCAGACAATAACATATGAACATCTAGAAACTTGTTTGGAAGATTTTCATACAGTACTTTAATCCATGTTTGCCCACTATAAATTTAGTTTTATGAGTTTTGTCTGATACTGGCTTAATTTATAACTCTCTCAGCCAGAATGCACAGAGGTTGCAAAGTTGTAAGTGCCTGTTTGTACATACAAACATGCACAAGAAGGTGATGTTGGTTTCTTCAGAATTAATTATGGGAAATTTATCTTTCCAATTATCATTATGTAATGCATTGGTTCCTATTTAATATTTTGTAAATAGGACTAAGTATTCAAAGCCTAAACACCTATACAAAAGCATTACCAAGTCCAGAGCCGTGAGGTGAATGGAAAATTATTTAGATAAAATGAATAATCTGATAGCTGTAGTACACAGTTGTAAATGTCACTGAATCAGACAGGCTAATTCCTGAAGTAGTGTTCACATGCATATTATATGCAGTTTATGTTAAGATATAAATACATGCTTACCTTTTAGGTCGTGAAATGGAATTGTATATGAAATAAACATTACATCTAGGGTCCTCCATGACTGAAACTGTTTATGTCAAATACAGTTAGTTTAGTAGGGTTGATGGGCTTTATTCAAGGTTCCTAGAATTTATCTGCCAACCATAAATAATTATTTAACAACTAATAGGGCAAGGCCAGAAATATAATAGCTTTTATGTTGAAATTAACATCAAGTGATCTGTAGACATCTGCTAAGCAAGCCAAACGTGGTCTACGTGCTGTATGTTTTGCCTCACTGCCTCAAAATAACAAGCAACATTTATATTTGGAGGGGAAGTTTTCCTTGTTAAAATAGAGAGAAAAATGTACTGATAGAAAATCACATGGACTGTTAGGATCAAGTGTGTGGTGAACATTAAGTAGCCTTACAAATTTAAATAATGCTTGATGTAGAGATTTCAGCTTTGCAGATGCTCTTATTTCCTAATGTATGGTTACTGTTGTTCAGAAATAAGAACAAAGCCCTATTCATTATAGAAAAAAATTGTCACATATGAGTTAGAAGTGTTTTATCTATTTGAGGTTAGTTGGGGTCCAAAGAGTGTGGGAGTCTAGACTTCTGTTCATGGGACCTAATTTTCCAAAATAAGCAGAATGGTTTGTGCTTGTGAGAAAAAACATGAATTCCACAGAGGCGTTGGAAGTCTGATGTGGCAACAGTCCTTCTGCTAGGCAGACATTCACTGATGCCCTAAAGAAATCAACAAAATTGTATCTTCAGGAGTCTGTGTTTTTCATACTCCACTCGTTTGCATTCCAGAACTGACATTTCATCCCCCTCAGTTGGACTATGCATCTCCTTTTAGCTTCAGTAGCCATTACAGGTGCTTATCACTCTTCAGGTGTACTCCCTCATTCTTTTGCATCTTCTAGTTTCGAGTTACTGGGTGGCATGTTTTCCTAGAAAAGGTCTGAAGATGCCTGTAGGATGAGAAACTTCATAAGCAGTCTTTTCTCCACTGCACAAAAATTGGCAAATGCCTAACTTTTATTGCAGCAGCCCAGTGTCCAAGTTCTTTATTTCCATGTTTATTTTATTGGCATAAAAAGAAAAAAAAATAGTATAACTTTCTTGACTAGCCTGGGGAATAAAAATATGGGTAAAGCAATAAACAGTGCAACCTGAATACCTAGCAGAATCCTTGCAATAAGCATTCCCAGTAAATAGAATTAGTAAAGAATATTACTTAATTGCTATACGTAGTAAATACAACCATACTGGGCATTAGGATTTGATATGCATCAGTGTCTTGAAGGCTCACTCATGTTGATCTCAGTGGGCTCATCCATTTGACCATGCACATATGGTTTGAGGTGCACGTACACCCATTTGCCATGCTACTAACTTGCAGCGCAACTCCAAAATTTGACACCAGAAGATCCTGGTGTAAAAAAAACCTGCCATTAATAAAAAAGCACAGCTCATGCAGCAGCAGTGTGCGCCACCAGAAATGGAGCCTGGCCAGCCAAAGCTATGCTCTGGCTGCCAGCCAGGCTCCATGCAGCTGGATCAGTGACGCTGCTGCCCCAGGAGGACCTCAGGACCCCAGGTAAGGCTGCTGGGGTGAGCACAGGTGCTGACCCCAGCCTCCCCTACCCCACCCAGATCAATTTGCCATGTGCTGGAGTACATATGCAGGGGTGTGCCCTGGGGCAAAAAGCAGCAGCACAAATATGTGCTACTGCTATTTGTGCTGTAGGAAATGCCCACCCTTGCATTTGCACACTCATCGGGACATGAACAATAGGAGTTTTGTCACTGACTCAGCATAAATATCCTCAGGTTTTTGTGAAGGAAAGAACAGGGTTTTCTGTATAGCTCCGTCCCTCTAACTGCCCTGGGCTAAGTTACAACAGCCTACAGGTTCTGTAGCTCTCACTAGCTGTCTATAGTCTTTAAAAGTTTGTCTGCCATTTGGGGGTTAGCCAGAATACACGGTGTTCTGGCCATATGCAACATGTCCCCTGTGATGGGAATCACAGAGAGAAAGCATAGACAATATACCAGCTCTCAAACCACTAGTATATCCAGCAGCCAAGTATCATCTGTCTCTGCTCCTTCAACAACAACAGAGGGGTGCAACTATGGTAAAATGTGTAGTGATAAAAATTATAATTTAGGGACACACTCTAATTTACATGAGTTGGGAACTGGGGAGATTGTCTCCCTCATTTAGAGTAGCTGTAGTTACTTAGAGAGAATAAAAGGCTGCACAAGCTTGCTTACTGCTCCTCAATAAAACTTGCAGTTTAACTCTTTTTCTTTCATACCTGAGTGTCTTCTGATTACTACAGAATAGACCAGAGAATCTGGCCTCCGTGGAAAACAAAATGATGTGGCTAGGGTGCACACAATGACAAGGAACCAGGTTGCACATGACTAGTAAGAAGAAATTCCCAGATGTGAAATTCACCTTAGTGTGAAGGAAGGCTCAGCGTTTTCTTAGCCAAAGGAGCAGGGAGCCACTTGGAGAGTTCCTGGGCAAGGATGTTCCAAACCTGCATGGAATACTGCAACACACAAGAAATTCCTGCACAGAAGAGCATCCCATCCTTTTCTTGTTCTGTGAAATATGAAACATCATAACCAGAAGGAATTATGACTACATCCTGCTTGCCACCAAACATCTTCGAGGTAAACAGACTATTCCAACTTTTCTCTGAGCCTAATCCGCAAAAAATGAACTGTGCCAAACAAGAGATTTTGCCACACCTTCAACTCTCTTATGAAATATGAATTTCCATTTCTGCCTAGGAGAACTTTTACAATCTTTTCTTCTATGCTTGAAGGAAGGTGCTTGTGCCCAAAAGCTTGCAAATATATATATATTTTTTTTTTGGCCAAAATCTAGTTGTCTAATAAAAGATATCACCTCTACCACGAGTTCTGATACTTTTTGCCTCTAGACCAATATGGCTACAACCTGGATACCATACCTGCATGTGCAGTGTGGTGAAGATTTCCATACACGCTCCCCAGGAGCTGTGGCAGAGGGCAATATTGAGGGTTGCCTGGGGAAGGAGCTACAGGATCTGTTGTTTGGGTGTAGTAGTTATGACACTGGCCCAAAAGGTGAAGAAAGACTGTGGACTATTATACTAATAAAACTGTAATTTGTGGGGTGCTTTTGCTTCTCTAGTCCACTCAATCCTGATGACTCAGGCACTGCATAAGTGAAGTGAATTATGAGTTTAATTTCAGTCAATTGACCAGTCAAGTATTGGTCAAAAATTATTAAAAATTTCCAAATAGTCCAAACAATATACAGAAAAAGCACAAATTTTCCATTAAGAGATGTGTCAAAAAACAATTAAAAATCATATATTTGTCAAGAAAACTACAAAAAATGTAGGGTTTTTTAAATTGTTATAATCTTTGACTACTCAAAAAATATGCAGTCAACTGACCAGTCAACTGACTGGCTTGCCAACCCTAGTTTAAGGTAACGGCACATCACTTGCTGTTAGAACACAGACTTCAGTGCTACAGCTTCATACTTGTCCAGTGGGCTGCAGTGAAATGATTAAATTATTGTATATAGTACAGAATATGTGGAAAACCAGTAATTTTTATGCAAGTTCCAGAATGTTACATTATTGCATTTCAGCACCAACATCTGCATAATTTCCACACAGTCACTGCTTTGTCTTCCATGAAAAACAAACTCTTTCCAAGCAGATGCAAAAAGTCTGCTAAAGATTTAGTGTTATTAATGTTTACAGTATTTATTGTGGTGCTGCCTATTAATTACCACATGTAGAGCACACCCTTCTTCTCTGAGGTGTGGGCGTCTATTTAGAAAGATGCTTCTTGAAAAGGAGTTGACACTAATTCAGCATCACTGCTTTTCTACAGACTTCTGGGCTTGAATCTGCTCAAAAGCACCAGTGTAAATCGATGATAAACCCAGTAAAGAAAACAGAGTCATACTGGAGTCTTTGCCTTTGGCTTCTATTGTAATGTGAATTATTATTAATCCATTTGTCTGGAAAAGCATCAGTTACTTCGATCTGTTTCTGTTTAAAGACTCCTGCTGATCATGCCCTCCCCATGACACTGCTCCACCTTCTGATTTCTTCTCTATATGAATGGCAAAAAAAGACATCTTTGCTGCTGTGCTCCCACTTCGAACACATGGACCATGTGTTAACATGCTGGAGGCTGCAAGTGAGAGAGGAACACTGGAAAAAACCCTGGTCATACCCAGTTCACTCTCCCTTTCAGCCTCCATTCACTGCCACTGTATGACACGGGATAGTGGGCAAGATGGACCTATGATCTCACCCAGGAAACAGCAGGTCTTATTTCCTTACAGCCAGCAGGAGGCACTATGTTGTATGTGCATGCCAAGGAAAGACTGAGCATGGAGCCTCCCACTCAGTTTTGGTACCAGGGCCATTTGCCTTCTTGTTTGCTGTGGGCACACATTAAGGCTGGTCCTGAGGCGATTTCTGTGCACTTTATGGTACTTCAGTTTTACTTCTCATTTCTAGTTTTGTAAAATGTGACTGAGCAGGGGCTAATTTTAGCATCTTTCTATTCAGTGTGCTGCATTTAAACTGCAGCATCAAACAGCTTATCTGCCCACTTGGGAAAACAATAGATGTCTTCTATGCATCTATGTCTAACTGTTGGGACAGGGCCTGTTTTGGTTTTTTTCTCCTCACAAAGTCTATGCAGCAAAATGAAGTAGTTGTAGCACATGCTCCCATACCTGTGCACTCTTAATCCAGGTAGCAGAGGCAGCAGCAGCAGTGAAGATGCAGTGGAACAGATCTTAGCACATGCTTGCAAACAGGTTACAAAACTCTCCAGGGATTAGGGATATACTTGCAAGGTATGCCTACACTGCAATGACTGCAGCTCATGTAGACAAAAACAAGTTACCTGTGAACTAGCTAGCTGGATTACTGCTAGCAGTGTTAGCACGCAGTTCAGTGTGAGCTAATTGCCCAAATATTTACTCAGTTCTTGAATGAGCATTGCAGCCTACCCTAAAGTCCACACTGCTGTGGCTAGAATACTACCAGTACCCAACCCAACCAGTTTAAAGCTGGCTTAGGTAGGCTCACACTACTACTATTTTCTGTATCAGTACTAACAATGACTATAAAGCACTTCAGTGTAGACCCACCCTCAGCAGATGCAGAAACCGTAAACTACAGGTGAAAAACTGAAGGCACATAGCTCCATTTTAGCCTAGAGAGCGGCAGCTGTGTAGGCATGGGATGGAGAAAGGATGGAGACAGAGTGGCATTTTCAACTCCAATGTCCAGAATACTAAGGAAGTGCCAAAAAGTTACTTACTCAAATTGTCAGAAATCATAAAACAGTTGTCATCAAAGAGCAATGGCAAAAAACTTGGCCTGGCCCCTGGGAAAAAGGAGATGGCAGGGATAGTACAACGGTACCTCACAACCTGCCACTGAACCAAAAATGGAGAGGAATGGCAAACAGATATGGGCAATCTAACCCCAAACACGGTGCGGAACCTTACTGGTGACTAACACCTAAAGGCTCTGTTCCCCTTGCATAATTTGTCATGTCAGTAAGTCCCATTGAATCAAAAAGAACATCTGAGAGGATCCAGATGATGTTACCTCTAATCAGCTGAAAACATCTTTTGCCATTTAAATCCTTCTGCTTATCAGCTGGTCTGGAGCTTGTACTATGCCCCTTACTTAAAGAGTTTTGACTTTGGTGACACTTTTCATATACAAAATAAAATTGCTTCAAGGTCACTGAAATACACAGCAAACTCCCATTCATTTTAGTGGCAGCAGAATTGGAGACTCTTCCTGAAAGTAACCCCAGAGGTTTGGCTAAGAAACTTTAACCTGATGGTTTCCTTCTGGATGCCAGATCTCACACAGTTTCTACAATCTTGTTGACTCTAAAGTTACTAAAAGTAATGGCCTATAACGCTGGCCCTAATATTTAGATATAATTGACTTTACTTGCAGCACCTGGTCTGATCTGCTGTATTATATGTAAGACATGCTCCAAAGTTTTTAAAATCCACGTCTGGATAGAAAGGCAGAACCTTGGCTGGCGCCAACTGGCATTGCATTAAAGCACAGGAACTTTGCCACTGAGGATCTGACCTAGGTTTGGTATGAGCTGTGGCTCACACTTTTAAACCAGAGTGCCTAAAAATAGTCTTCAGCTAAAACAAAAATGGCTCAATTTTCCTTGTTTTGCATAAATCCTGTTGAAGTTAATGGGAGCTAAAGGGAAGAGTGATTTTGATGTTTAGACTTTTTTATTTAGATGCCTAAATATAGATTTAAGATTTTACCTTTTACACATCCAGATCTAAGAATATTCACCAGTGTCACTTTCACTTTACTTGCAAGACTGAAATGACAATATTAATTCTAACCATCTCTCACAGCAGAGGCTGACACTACAGTAGCTCCACCTGCTGGAAGATAAGAAAATAAATGTTTTCATTCAATACAATGTAGCTTCCAGGATTTAAATAGGTTACTTCAAATGATCTTACCATATTATTTTATCACCACTTCTTCAAACAATTCCTTTTCCTTTTGCTCATTAATAGTCCCTACACCCTCCCTCCTGCATTAATGTCCTTTGTGTTGTCTTGTGTTTGTCTCCATCCAATTTAGATTCTGAGCTCCTTGGAAATATTTTATCTTGCTTGTAAAGCCCTGTGTAAATTTACACACTATATAAATGTTTGATTATAATAATAATAATAATAATAATAACAATAATGTTCTTTTACTTTTACAAGCAGTTGATTCTGAGAGCTCTGTGTGAACCCAAGTGAGGAAAAATGTGTGGTCATGGAATAATTAGGGCTCTTAGTATTATTTATAATTAATCTAAAAAATGTTACTTTGTATATATTTCTCTATCAAAAAATGAAAGCACAACAAATCCTGTTCCTAAACATGGGAAAGGGAAAGGGCATCTGATAAAAACAGGAAAGCAAATCTACTTAAGTGAGACCTATCCATCCAAAAAGTCAAGAGTTAAATTGTGTTTGGGAGCCTTTCCTTATACATAACCATTTTTAAAAGTTTTTGATTATATTAATGAATAATAATATTTAGCATGCAGTGCTTGCAAGGCATTATGACCTTTTTGGAGCAGAAAATAGCTGTTACAATTGCTGCCTATCTTTCCTTTTTTCTTTTATTCTAATATTTTTGCTTCACCTTAATCTAACATCCATTCTTTTTTTTTTAGACACCATTTCTACAAGGTGTTTCAGCACATGCTTCACTTTAAGCATGTCAGTAGCTCCATTCAAGTCTATGGGACTGTACATATGCTAAAGTATCC